>NW_028258446.1:0-128695 GCF_053883595.1 Heterocephalus glaber
AGCACAGTACTATTGGGCTACACTCCCAGCCCACTTTTAAAATATCTATTCTGTAAGCTTTTTTAAATTTAAGAATTGTTTTTTACTTAAAATTTTTTTATTCAAAACTCTTAACAGAAATACACACACTAACTTAGTCCTACCCAGGGTCAAGATTATCAACAGCTCTGCCTGCCGCTTCCACATCTTGTCCACTGGAAAGCTTCAGGGCAATGACAGACATAGATCTGTCACTTCCTATGATGGTGGTGTCTCTTCTGGAATCCTCCTGCAGGGGCTGCCTGAGGCTCCTGCACAGGTGCCACTGTTCAGATAGATGACTGTAATTGTCACTTTCCTGTTGCTGGGACACAATACCTGATGCCCACAACTTAAAACGGGAGAGCTTACATTTGCCTCATGGTTTCAGGAGAGGTCAGCCCCTGGTTAGCTGGCTCTAAGGCAGAAACCTCATGGTGGAGGGTATGGTGCAGCAAAGATGCTTAGTTCATGGGAAGCAGAGCAAAGGAGCAGTGCCAGGGAGGAAGGAGACAGGGACAGAGGCCATGCCTTCATAACCCACCCAGACACACCCAGAAGTGGCTTTGCTAATCTTCCAGGTGGCTCCCAAACCAAGCACAAGGACACAGCTGAGCTTAACCACCCTAGTGTCCTTGGGTTTGCCAGGTTTGTTTCCCTCTTGAGGCACAGACTTACTTGGAAGCAGAGAGTGTACCTTGGACGTTCTTCTCTGTTAATGAAACCTTTCAGGGATGGGGACCATGTTTTCACACATTTTAAGGAGCTTGTTGGAGTTTTCAAGAGCCTCTGCTGAACACTTTCTGTGAATATCATGGGGGGCAGGGTTCTTTCTTTTCCCCAGCAGTTTCCATTTCTTTTGCCTCTTCTTCAGCTAAGCATTCCTGTTCCAGTTCTATCATAATCTTTGGGGTTGGCTGAGATGTTTTTCGGTGGTGCATGACTGTAATAACTATCTTTGACCCGTGTCTCTGGTGATACCTTTACTTAAGCACTTTCCATATTGAATTGTGACTTTGTGTTTAGCTATCTGCGTCTCTCCTATTGGACAGTGAACGCTGCAGGGACAGGGACTGATTCATCTCTGTAACCCTGGAACCTGGCCCAGAGCTGTCACTCAAGTTCTTTGGAAATGTTTTTTGAGTTAATTAATTAATTGCTTCTCAAGACAGTGTAAACAAACCAACAATTTGGTTCCAAAGGTATTTATTGATGTCAGCAAGGTGGCAAACACTGGGCCAGATGCCAGGGATTCAGATACAAATGAATCATGGTTTCTCTGCCTAAAGTTGCCAGAGCCTAGAAGAGAGGTGGCCTATGAGAAAGGACAACACAGAGCAGCCAGCAGCTTCTGAGATGTGTGAAGGTGAGCCACACAAGGATGCCATTTGTGAAGGTCATGAACTATTGAATATGGATGATGTTGCACGGATCAACCTATTAAAGATTAGCTGCTAAATGGAGGCAGAATAATTTGTGAGCCAACAGGGTCTAGATCTGTAAGGCTTTAATCCTAACCATGGAAACATGACCGACCTTTGACCCCTAAGCAAACAGTAGAGTAGCTCAAGTGGATAAACCAGAAAAGTGGTCACATCATGGACAAGATGGTTGGTGCATTCATGGGATTAGGGGTGAACAAGGATGCTGTTTTAGACTGCCAACTTTGGAAGAAAATCATTTTATTTTTCAGTGTCTTACTTTCCTAATCTAATTGCTATCAAAAGAAATTGTGGAAAAAGTATATGCTTTGGAGTCCCAGCTCAAGTGATTTTGGTGTTATCTCAGAAGCAAAAGCACAGTTACCAATGTGTTAGGTATTGCTGGCTGTGTAACAAATGAGCCACGTGACATTTCTTACTCTCAGTGCCTGCGGGTCAGAAATCCAGGTACCCTAGCCAAGTTGTCCCCACAAGGTGCCACCTATGGGACCCAACAAGGACTTTGCCCTACCTATCCCCATAACAAAGCTAAAGCCCATACCCAAGCCCACTCAAAGACCAAAACCCACCACTTCCCCAGCTGTGTTACCAACTACTGTAAAACCGCCCACACAAAAACCCTACCCCTACAGTAAAAATGTTGAAAAATGTCCATTCACTCCTCAACAAACTCAGGCCTGAAAAGGCTAAAGATGGTTGACTCTGCCTCGACCCCAAGCCCCCATATTATCTGGGCTTGGGACTCATGGCTGATCCAAATTTGACTTCCTCAACAGGCTGTGACTAAAATCACCCTCGGCTTATGCTGGGAGATATCAAAAACCAAAACAAAACAAAACAACGTGCCTGATGGGACCGGGTTACAGGTTAGCCACATCACCTTACAGACATCTATGTAATCATAGGTATCATAGTCTCCCCACTTCAGGCTCCCAACTTTATTACAAGGCTCCAAAAGATGCTTGGTTTGCTTGCACTGAGGCCTTAACTAGGTACATTCCCAAATTGGTCTTAGCTCAATCTGCCACTTTGTTTTGTGTTACTGTATATGTTGCTCCACAAATCTTATATTATAATGGGAAGGGGGGCCACAAACATCTGAGATTAACCACTAAACACTATGAAAATAAATGAGCTGCCCCTGTTTTAGTGCCCATTCTGGTGGGATTAAAAATAGCTGGGTCAGCGGCTATGGGAACCTCCTCCCTGATCCTTCAGGATGCAAATTTTAAAGCCCTAAGCCACCAAGTAACTAGAGATTTGGGCCACCTGGAGGACTCGATCTCTAGGTTAAAAAAACAGGTTGATTCCCTAGCTAAAATGGTTTTACAAAATCAAAGGGGACTTGACCTTCTGTTTATAAAACAAGGATGATTATGTATAGCCCTGAAAAAAACCTATTGCTTCTATGCTAACCAGTGTGGTGTTATTAGAGATACCCTAGCTATGGCAAAAAACAAAACGAAACAAAACAAAACTAAAAAATCTTAAAGACTAAATATACTCAACAAAAAGATCAAAATTGGTTTCAACATGTGTTTGATTGGTCCCCGTGGTTATCTACCCCAATTTCTGCTTTAACAGGTCCCCTAGCTATCTTACTTCTGCTTTTCCTCCCGGGACCTTGCAATAAAATCCTCTAACTAAATATGTCAGACCGAGGGTCGATATGGTTAAACTAATGGTGTTGACACAACATTATAAAGCTTTAAAAATATCTAAAAGGTTCTAAAACAAAAAAACCAAAGATTTGATTTGGTTACAAAAATCAATGGAAAATAAAGGACCTTAGTTAACATGACAGGCTCCATATTGTTGCTTGACCCGTATGCCTGTCCTTTAGGTAAACCCTCCCAATAAAGTTTAAAAATCTCCTCCCCTTAAAAAAATAAACTATACTGAGTTGTGGCTTTAAAGTGTTCTAACCACAGGACATTCCGCTTTTGTACATTTTGCTTGTTTTGCCAGTTTTCTCAAATGGGAGGCCTGGAAACTACTGGCCTCAAAAGTGTATAAAACCTGTTTGCCTCCCCCCAGTCAGGGCTCGAGTCTGCTACTTGGCTTGGGTCCCAGCCAGTAATAAAGTGAGGCATAAACTATTACATTGGTCTCCAGTTGGTTCTATGTCATTGAGTCTGACAGGTGGGAATAAGAAACATGGAAACATTCATTGCTACAGGCAGCTGCCTTGTGCCTAAGAGGCAGAACACCCTGAGGCATCTCTGATGGGAATAGGCAGAGCAGGACCAAAGCTGGGAGCTAGGAGCCTGGCCTGGAATTGGAGTGCAGTGCATGTAATCTAAGCTGTGGCCTGGGCTCCACTAATCTGGAGATGAGCCCACCCTTCAATCAGCACTAAGAGGACTCTGAGGTTGTGATCAGTAAGAATTGGAAAGGCCACTCCTTTTCCCATAGATTGTGTAAGGAAAGTGCCCTTTCTCATCTGGCCAGCCTTGAAAGATTGTTTCTTAAAATCTAGAACTCAAGTATGCTCTAGATTCATTGCCTGCATCCATAATTCTGTCAAAAATGTATATATTTTTTTCCTGCCAAACTATTGGAATCACAATTTTCAAGTTTGGCAAAGGATCATTTTCCCAGAGAGATAACATTTTTTGACTGCAACCTTTCCCCATTACACTATAACAATTACCAAAGTCTGGCTTCTGGTAACAAAGCACCCTGTGAGTATCATCAAGGCTGGCACAGGGCAGCATATGCTCATAGAGTTGGGCAATTTGTGGGCAGCTACGGCTTGGCCTATGAGCTTGGAGCTGCCAAGCATGCTTCTGAATATCACTGCCACAATACAGGCACTTTGCAGTACACACACCCACAAACACATGTGCACATACACATGCATGCATACAAATATGCACACACATACACACTCATGCACACACACAGCTTTTTCTTTCTTTTGAGAAAATCATCTAATAAAGCATATGGAGGAGGCAGCAGCACACTCATTGATCATGTCCAAGTCTGGGCCTCATCTCTGAAGAGCAGAGCTTGGTTCCAGGGAAATCATCCACAGCGATGCCTGTATTTTGCTTCAGTTCTGAATGGGAGACCAACTGGCAAACATTAAAATTGGAAAAAACGGCAAAGTTGCCTACTTTATTAGTGAAGTTACAGGATGGATCACATGTGATTTTAGGGTGCCATATCTTACTTTCTAATGAGACTTGTGGACCTATTCTTATCTGGCACGGCATCCAGGCAGGCTTTGGTACATTCCCTTGTTCCCAGGAAAATCTCCATCACTGGTTGCATGTCACCTTGGATTCTAAGCTCGCACCCTGTCCACCCACAACCGTTCAGCCCCTAACATAAAGTCTAAGTCTCAGCCAGGGTTAAAGTAAAATCCTGTCTGTTGGTGCAATTCATTAAAAGACAATTTGCCCATGAGAGCCACTTAAGGTGTCTGCAGTATATTTTTGCCATAAACAAAATCAATAGAGATGGTCAATAAAAGGAATTACTGCAAATTTCCTGAGAGCTGTGTGGTGGCTGCAGCTGGGATGCTGCAGCCAAGGGGCGGCCACCTGATGGGGCCATGCAGGTGGGTTTGTCACCCAGCCATGGGAAGACAGTCCAGATGGGCTGCCACAGTGCCAGGCTGTGGCCTGAGAGGGCTGCCCCCATCCTCAGCTGGTTATGCACAGGTGATTCCTGGATCTCAGCCTTGGTCTGGGCAGAAAAGGGCTAGATGAGGTCTTGAGTCTGGGGTCTTTTGACTTTTGCTCAAGTTCACTGGAACTGAGAGACTCTGCGGGACCAGGACCATGAGCCAAGGGAGGCTGAAGCAGGCTCCCTTCCCCACATGGCCACTCTACATGTTTATCGCTGTTTCTCTGCCTCCCCACCAGCAAAGACTCACAGCGCCTCACAGGATGACAGCACCAAGCATGGCCCACATGGACAGGAAGGGGCTGTCCTGGATCTGGACACAGGGATGACAACTGGGCCAGCACAGGGGAGATCATGGCTGTGGATGCACATGGCCACACCCCATTTTCTCTTTCCTTTCTTCTCTTTTTCCTTTCTACTTTTTTTTGCCATGCTGGGGACTGAACCCAGGATCTTCACTCTGAGCTATAGCCACAGCCCTTTTTCACTTTTTAGTTTGAGACAGGGCCTTGCTAAGTCACTGAGCTGCCCAGGGCAGGCTTGAACTTGCCATCCTCTTGCCCCAGCTTCCCAGAGTTCTGGGATTACAGGTGTGCACCACCCTGCCTGGCCCTTGTCCCTGTTGAATGCTGATCCTACCCACACTTGGATGACTGTCCAGAAGCTGGGTTATGAGAGAATCAGATGTTCTTTCAGTCCTTGAATGCTGGGAATTTTGCTCATGGCAGCTGTGGCTGATTGGTGACCTCCATGGTAGAAGGGAGTGTCAAGGGAGTGACAGAGCCCTGCCCAGGGGACTTGGTGTGTGACAGGCAAGGCCTGGCCTTCCCCTCCTCTGCTGACCCTATAGCCCAACTCTTAACCCTTTCCCAGGAATTCTTGAAGTTCCCATGTGTTCCTGGTCAAAAATGCAGATACTTTCCTTGACTCTCACAGGTTCCTCTAGGATTGGAGGCCCAGGAACCTCCCTGTTGAGCTAGCACCCAGGGCCCCTGGACATGTGGACTCACTGTCCTGGGCTCCATGTGGAGAGTCACAGTCCTGGGCCCTGTGTGTTGAGCCACTTTCATGGGCCCCACATGGAGAGTTGCTGGCCCGAGTCCCACGTGTTGAGACTGACCTGGACCCATGGGTTGAGTTGCTGTCCTGAATCCCATGTGTTCAATGTCTTGGGCCTCATGTTGAGTCACTGTCCTAGGCCCTATGTGTTGAGTCACTGTCCTGGGCACTATTGTGTTAAATTCCTGCCTTGGACCCAAATTGTTAAGGTAATGACCTGGGCCCCATTGGTCGAGTTTCTGTACTGGGCCCTGTGAATTGAGTTGCTGTCCTGGGCCTCATGTTGATGGAGACCAACCTGAGTTACAAATTCATAAACTGGCTTTTCATATTAAAAGTCTGAGTCTGCCTATTAGCCCACAATGGCTTGCCTGAGAGCCAGCAGTTGTTGTGTGGGAACAGAACAATTCCCCACACCACTGGTCACAGCAGAGGTCTCAATGATCTGTGATGTTGTGATGTCTTGGATGGCAAGACAATAGTGCAACTAAGGGCAGCATGACTCACACAGAGAACTCCTATGGAGGCAGAAATCTATAGGAAAAACCAAATTTCTCATTGTATGAGCTGTTCCTGCTGGAATGTTTTATTCCCTTGTTGCTAGGACCCTGCTCGCATCAGTGCTTTTCACTCCACTGTTCCCTACACTGCCCCTTATCCCTTCAAAAAGCTGTATGTTTCAAGAAAGCTCCAGGGGACAGTGTTTTAGCCTGAGAAGAGCTCTGACTGCCCTGGGCTCCCCATTTGTGCAGTAGGGATCCTGTCTGGTCTTTTATCCTGCTGCTGTACCCTTGGCCAGGTGATTGGAAGTTTGTGCAGCTTCCAATACCATGTGCTGACTTTGTTCTGAGCCTCATGTGTTGATTTGCTGACCTGGGGGTATGGGTTGAATCTCTAACCTGGACAGCATGTGGAGAGTTGCTATCGTGGGCCCCATGTGTACATTCGCTCTCCTGAGACCCACGTTTTGAGTCACTTTTCTGGGCCACGTGTTGAGTCTCTCTGTCCAGGGCTCCATGTGTTCAGTCCCTTTCCTGGGCTCCATAAGTTGAGTCTCTGTTCTCGGCCCTGTGTGTCAACTCTCCATTCTGGACCCTTGTGTGGAGTCATTGTCCTGGGTTCACTGTGTTGTCTCCATCCTTGCTCCCATGTGTTGAGTCTCTGTTCTGTATTCCATGTGGAGACCGTCTGTCCTGAGCCACATGTGCTGATTCCATGTCCTGAACTCCATGTCTTGAGTCACTGCCCTGTGCCTCATGTGTAGAGTTTCTATTATGGCCCTCATATTTTGTCTCTGTCCTTGCTCCCATATGTTGAATTGTTCTCTTGGGTCCCATGGGTTGAGTCAATATCTTGGGTCCCACATATTGAAACTCTGTCCTGGACCCATGTTCTTTATCCAGGACAGGATGTGTTGAGTCACTTCCTTGAGCCCCATGTATTGAGTCTCTGTCTTGAGTCCCATGTGATAAGTAGCTGTCCTAGGCCCCATGTGTTGAGCCTTGTTTTTTTTTGGTACCAGGGATTGAACTCATGTCCTTGTGCCTGCATATCATGTGGCAAAATGACTGAGCTAAATCCTCAGCCTGTTGAGTCACTATTCTGAGCCCCATGTGGAGTCACTGTCCTGGGCCCTGTGTTGAGTCATTCTCCTGGGCCCCAGGTGCTGAGTCACTGTTCATGGCTCCATGTGGACAGTCAATGTCCTGGGTCCCATGTGTTGATAGTCTGTCCTGAACCCCATGGACACTCTGTCCTGACCCGCATATGGAGCCTCTCTCTCCTGGGCCCTATATGACCAAAATATTCATTGGTTCATTGTGCCCCAGAGAAGTGAATGGAAATGTATGACCTATGGTGCAGATTGTAACTGGAAGCAGCTAGAGCCCGCAGTGTTTGGGTGTAAGCTACATACAGGGAATGGAGTCTGGATGTACTCACTGGAGTGTCAGCCTATCTACATTACAGATTTGATGAGTGCACCTATATGAGGCTTCTATTGTGAAGGTTAGTTGGGCCTAGAAGGTGACGTGCAGCTCTGATGCAAATAGCCAGGACAGTTGTGAAGGTTTCACTCATATTAACTCTATGTTAGAATCCTAAATCACTTTCAAGAATGGTTCTGAAGTTTTAACTGAAGTGTGTACACTATGATATTCACTGGTCCACTGTGCCCCATAGAAGTGAAAGGATTTGTTTGACCTATGATGCAGTTTGTAACTGCAAGAAGCTTGAGTGTTTGTGTATGACCTACCTACAGGGAATGGAGTCTGACTCTACTCACTGGAGTATCTGCCATCTCCATTACAAATTTATACAGTGCACCTAATAAGGCTTCTATTGTGAATGGCAGTTTTCCATAGAAAGTACCATGCAGCTCTATTGCAAAGAAAGGGCCTGGAGAGTTCTGAAGGTTTCACTAATATGATTCTGCTCTTTTAAGTGAAGTTTGCACACTAAAATATTCACTGGTCCATTGTATCCCAAAGAACTGAATGGAAGTGTATGACTCTTGGAGATGTTTGTTAACTACAAGCAATCTAGAACTCAGTGTTTGGGTATAAACTACATACAGGGAATGCAGTCTGGGTGCACTCACTGGAGTATCTGTCTGTATTATACATTCGTAGAGTGCATCTATATGAGGTTTCCATTGTGAATCACCGTTTGGCTGGGAAAGTGCCACACAGCTGTTGTAAATAAAGGGTCTGGATTGTTCTGAATATTTCACTAATATTAATTGTATGTTAGAAGCCCAGCTGCCTTTCTGGACTGCTTCTGCTGTTTTACCTGAAGTTTGCACACAAAGATATTCATTGGTCCATTGTAACCCAAGGATGACTGAAGAAAATATGGTATCTATACATGATGGAATATTACTTCCCTATAAAGGAGAATAAATTCAAGACATTTGTAGGAAGATGGATATACCTTCAAAATAAAATGTTAGTCAATTAAATCAAACAAGCTTAAATGCTTTAAAAATGCAGAAAGTTTTCTGCACACATATGTAACAATTTTCTGTCAAAATGGGATGAAGTGAACTCATGATAATGTCAACTGTTTCCATATTATATGCTCAAAAAACTATTTCACATTTCCCACAAATCAAGTGTAAATATTACTAAAATACTGAATACTTTGTTTAATTATATGCTACAAAATTGGGACCAACTAATACTGACTACTTTAGAAACACAGTATTAACTAAATTACATTTGTAAAAATAGAAGAAAAGAGATTCTGTGGACATATCGTGAAACTATAGTCATGGTATTTTGGCTAACTTTTATTGTATTCATTTTATTAAACAAGAAAAGAAAATCATACATAGAAAGCATACAGTACAATTTGTTACTATTTATATTGTGAAAATATCACATTCTTCCTGGTAGCATACATGGAGGAAACAATAAAAACAACTTTTAGCAAATTGTAATGCTATGTGGCACTGCATCCATAACTGTAGTCACTATGGGGCCCGTGCCATTTTGTACTTTACAAAGAAACACTGTACTTTCTCATTCTCATTAACATCTCTTGACTTTCCCACCCACATGTGGTAATTATCACTAAATTCCCTGCTTCTTTAAAGTTGTAAATTCTATATGCTAACAACAAATATAATCAAGCTTTCATTGGTCTATGTGTGGCAGACTTCATGTAATGACCTTGGTTAATCTACTTTGTCACAAATGTATTTCAAAAATCAATAAAATCGCATTGCACAAATAAACTGTACTTTACCCATACAACTAGGGTGATGGTTTGCATATAAAATGTCCCTTAAAGGCGATGTACTGAAGACTCAAATGGAAGGTGGTGATTTTCTGAATCTGACATTATGCACTTTCCAACCTCATCTGTGCATTAATCCACAGATATATTGGAAGAAGATTGCCTCTGCAAGTGTGCTTTGAAACAGTGTATCTCATTCTTAACACTCTTCTCTGTCTATGTCACTCTGATTCTCAGCTTTTTCACTTTTGGTATTTATACTAAATCTCATTTTGAGTTTCTGCATGTTTTCTGATGTTATGAAAATAATGTTTTCATACATTATTTACATAGGCTTTCTTTTCAGTGGGAGTTCTTTCACAATTTTCTGGGTAATAGGAAAAATGGAAGGATTTCCATATTCATTGCATATATATGACTCCCCTCTCATGTGACTATTTCATGACTTTGAATGCAGAGAAAAATAAAACATTGCCAATTGTTCTTATGGGCTCAGATTCCTGTTCTGTGAATTCTTTCAGGTATATCCTACCTGTGTACTGAAAGACTTTTATATTGCATACAAAGAAAGGTCTTCTCTGCACTGTCCTTTGATGTCAGTGCAAGTCACTTCATATATTCAAAGTGAATTTCCCCTCTTACATTTTAAATGTCTTTGATAACTACTAGAGTAACTGAAAGCCTTTTCTATATTGTTTACATACACAGTGTTTCTACACTGTGATTTTTTTCATGCCCTTCACAATTCCTGTGTGTGCTAAAAGCTTTCCCACATTGCTTACATACATAGGGTTTCTCCCCAGTGTGAGTCCTTTCATGTGTTTTACAATGACTTTGTGTCCTGAAAGCTTTCCCACACTGGTTACATGCATAGGGCTTCTCTCCAGTGTGAATCATTTCATGTATTTTACAATGACTCTGTCTCCTGAAAGCTTTCCCACATTGCTTGCATACATAGGGTTTCTCCCCTGTGTGGGCCCTTTCATGTATTTGCCAATAACTGTGTGTAGTGAAAGCTTTTCCACACTTCTTACATACATAGGGTTTCTCCCCAGTGTGGGCCCTTTCATGTATTTGCCAATAACTGTGTGTAGTGAAAGCTTTTCCACATTGCTTACATATATAGGGTTTCTCCCCAGTGTGAGTCCTTTCATGTGTTTTACAATGACTTTGTGTCCTGAAAGCTTTCCCACACTGGCTACATGCATAGGGTTTCTCTCCAGTGTGAGTCCTTTCATGTGTTTTACAATTACTCAGTTTAGTGAAAGTTTTCCCACATTGCTTGCACACATAGGGTTTCTCCCCAGTGTGAGCCCTTTCATGTATTTGCCAATAACTGTGTGTAGTGAAAGCTTTTCCACATTGCTTACATACATAGGGTTTCTCCCCAGTGTGGGTCCTTTCATGTCTTTGACAATGACTCTGTCTCCTGAAAGCTTTCTCACATTGCTTGCATACATATGGTTTCTCCCCAGTGTGTGTCATTTCATGTGTTTTACAATGACTCTGTGTCCTGAAATCTTTTCCACATTGCTTACATACAAAGGGTTTCTCCCCAGTGTGAGTCCTTTCATGTCCTTTACACACCTGGAGTGTCCTGAAAGCTTTCCCACATTGCTCACATACATAGGGTTTCTCTAAAGTGTGACTCCTTTCGTGTGTTTTACAATTACCTTGTGTCCCGAAAGCTTTCCCACATTGTTTACATACAAAGGGTTTTTCCCCAGTGTGAGTCCTTTCATGTGAGTGACAACTATAATGTCTCCTAAAAGCTTTCCCACATTGTTTACATACAAAAGGTCTTTCTCCAGTGTGAGTCCTTTCATGTGTTTTACAAGTACCCTGTGTCCCAAAAGCTTTCCCACATTGTTTACATACAAAGGGTTTTTCCCCTGTGTGAGTCTTTTCATGTGCGTGACAACTATCACGTCTCCTAAAAGCTTTCCCACATTGCTTACATACAAAGGGTTTCTCTCCAGAGTGAGCCCTTTCATGTATTTGACAATTACTCTGTTTGCTGAAAGCTTTCCCACATTGCTTACATACGAAGGGTTTCTCCCCAGTGTGAGTTCGTTCATGTCCTTTACACACCTGGAGTGTTCTGAAAGCTTTCCCACATTGCTTACATTCATAAGGTCTCACTCCAGTGTGTGTCCTTTCATGTGTTTTACAAGTACCCTGTGTCCCAAAAGCTTTCCCACATTGTTTACATACAAAGGGTTTTTCCCCTGTGTGAGTCTTTTCATGTGCGTGACAACTATCAGGTCTCCTAAAAGCTTTCCCACATTGCTTACATACAAAGGGTTTCTCTCCAGAGTGAGCCCTTTCATGTATTTGACAATTACTCCGTTTGCTGAAAGCTTTCCCACATTGCTTACATACAAAGGGTTTCTCCCCAGTGTGAGTTCTTTCATGTACTTTACACACCTGGAGTGTCCTGAAAGCTTTCCCACATTGCTTACATTCATAGGGTTTCACTCCAGTGTGTGTCCTTTCATGTGTTTTACAAGTACCCTGTGTCCCAAAAGCTTTCCCACATTGTTTACATACAAAGGGTCTTTCTCTAGTGTGAGTCTTTTCATGTGTTTTACAATTACTCTGTGTCCTGAAAGCTTTCCCACATTGCTTACATACATAGGGTTTCCCCATAATGTGAGTTTTTTCATGACTACCAAGTGAAGTTTTATTATTTAAGAGTTTCCAACTGTGTTTGTATGAATAGACGTCTACTCCAGTGTGAGCTCTTTCATGTTTTTGAACATCACAGTGAGAATTCAAACTTTTCCCCCATTTTATATATGTATAGGTATTCATCCTACTGTCATTTCTTTCCTGGATTTTATCATAGTTGGGTGAACTGAAGGATCTTGCATCTTGATTATATTCAAAGGATGTCTCTTCAGAATTACTTCCTTCAGTGCACTCAGAGTAGGATTTTGCACATTGCTTATATCCATAAAGTTTATCTTCAGGATTTGTCTCTGCATGTTTCTGAAAGGACTGAAAGTCAGTGGAGGTTTTCCCATGTCTGAAAGACAGCTTCTGCTCAAATCCATGGAGCTCATATGATTGGAGTCCAGAGTTATGTATGATCGGCACAGTTGGTGATGAATGACCAATCAGAGGCTTTCTGCGTGCAAGGCTTTCACCCAGGTTTATACCAAGCAGGTTCACGTGCACGTTTGTATCAGGAGTCATAAAATCTATCTCTCCACATTGATACCCCAACTTACATTGACAGCATTTATCTACCTCTGCACTTCTGTCAAAGAAAAAAAATAACAAAACAACCAGTCACATTTTAAAATGTCTTTATAGTAGTATTTACCAGGAGGAGATCTGCTTTGATGCACCCTAAGCATATTTGATCATGAGTTTACTGCACATTCTGAACGATGGCTTAGAAACAGCTTTTATCAAAAAAGTATCATTTGGGAGTTTGGAATTGATATGTTTGTAATACTACATACTGTTGATTTTCATTTTGAACAAGTGGTACATATACACCATATGCTGATTATTTTTCACACCTTTTTCTTCTATCACCCTACCCATCCCCCTTCCACTGAGCCTCTTTACCCTCTCCAAAATATCTGCCTCTCTTTTCTCTAACATCTCTCCTTTATTTTACTTAATTCATATCTTGCCTTTCTCATGCAAAATACAACAGTAATATTGAATATTCTGTGTTTATTTTATTTAATGCCATATAGGCTCCAGATCCATCCATTTTTTTGCAAATGATATCATTTCATTCTCCTTTATGGCTGAATACCATTCCATTACATACACACACCATATTATTTTCTCTGCTGAAGAATGAACCCAAGGTTTTAGCACTGAGTTACATTCTCAGAGTTATTTATCTTTTATTATGAGGTTGATTCTTATCAATCACTAAGTTGCTCAGGCTAAGCATGAATGTGCCTCAGCTTCCATGCATGTTCCATCCTGGCCAAGTTATCCCATTGTTCCTTTCTACTCATCTTTGAATGGCCATCTAGACTGTTTCACTTTGTAAGTTTTACTGCTGAAAACATGGATATGCATGTATCCATTTAATATGATTATTTTAACTTTGGGGGAATACACCCAGTAGAATTATAGATGAATAAAACAGAAGTTCTACTTTTACTTTTTTTGAGTAACCCCTATACACATTTCCATAGATGTTAAACTACAATGACATTCCCACCAACATGAGACAGTGCCTTCTAGTACTGTATTTTGGAACATAAATAGACTAAATGCTTTTGAGGATTGTTTGAAAACAGATATTATCAAAACAGGAGCATTGATTTAGATTTTGAATAATTCCTCAATGTTACCAATGTTGCAAATACTGAATGCATATATCACATTGAAATACATATGGCATTACTTTCACAATTTGTCTGATTTTAAAAAAGCAGTCTTTTGAAAATAGATGTATATGTAATTAGATATGTTGCACTTGACTCTCAAACAGAAATTTATATATATATAAAATTCATCCATACCTACATACAGTTTAATGTAAGAGTTTTATAATCTTGAGCATGAAAAATAATGTCTATTGGTATGCACTAGATGCCACTTGTGGCATAAGTTCAATACTCCCTACATTACAAATATTGACATATTTCAAATATTCAATTGTCAAATTCTAGATACTAAACATGTATTCATCTCTGGAGAAATTTTGTGCGATTAAAAAAATTTGAACGTGGCCTCATTTTGTTTTCTTGAGTCTCCCTACATTGTTCAGGCCAGTCTCAAACTCACTACGTAGCACAGGCTGGACTCAAACTCCTACCAATCCTCCTGCCTCAGTTGCCTAAGTGCTGGGATTACAGGCACATGTCACCAAGTCTGGCTTTCTGTAGTTTTTTGAACATGGTCTCATTTGTGTAGTTTGCTTGGTTTTAATATTTCTGACCTTTGAGGAATATTCTTGTTAGTGCATATTACCTTAGAGTTTTCCTGAAGTTTTGGTACTCATTTTCAATTTGCTGCTGGTTTTCCCAGTTTCTTCCTAAAGTGTAGAAAAAGAAATGTAATGATGAGTTACTACATTACATACAAATTATTATCTTCCAATTAGATTCATGGTAAAATGAGACCACGCCTGGAAGATTTATCAAAAACACTTCCATATTCCAATAAAGTAAATGGCACTGAAGGGCAATAACCAATGCTCCCTGATTGCATAAATCTATCTTCCTTACCTATAGCAGTCACATTTGTAAAGTTTTCCCACATCACATCTCTGTGGAGCTTCTTCTGGGATGGATTCAGCAAAGCCCACTCCTCCATGGTGAAGTCCACAGCCACATCCTTAAAGGTCACTGCCCCCTAAATCAACAGAAATATATTCCCAGGAAGAAGAGTGAGACTCACAACACAAAATATCTCAGATCTACTCATAAAAAGCTGAAATGAGGCTGAGTCCCACAAATGTTTACTTCATTTTTTGGTCATCAAACACTTATTCTTCATCCACATGCACTTGCCACACCAGAATTTTGATTCTAGGTGGGAATTCACTGCTAAAGAAAGAGCAGAATGGGAAGACTGGTTCTCCTGCTGGTTGGCCCCAGTTTTATTTCTACACTATCTATAAAGCATGGTTCATGGGGAGAGCCTACTAGGTCAAACATGAGATAAAAAGAACTGGGGTAGATGAATAACTAATGACTTTCTCTGACATAATATTGAAAATACATCTATTTGCAAATTATTATTTAAGAAATAGATCCCTTCCTCCTGATTGTAGACAGCATTGTGAAACTTGAAACTAGTTTCATAGATAAAAGTTGTAATTAAACACAAAGTAATATTCATGAATGGCAATTTAAAATGCTAATGAAAAGTACTACAGTATTCATTAGATAATACTACCAATAAAATTAGACTAAGAAAGATATATTATCTTATAGCTCATGAAATGCTTACCTGTCACAAAGATATAAAAATTTCTGAGGTGTAAGAGAATGGGAAATGTGGGGATGAACCAACCAACTGAATGTCATACCCCTAGCCACAGGCTTCATCTATGTACCCAGCCCAAGAAAGATGATGGGATGCACCCTGGCTCATATGGCCAGCCCAGGAAGTTTGGGGAGAATAGTCATCGGAAATTGAGGACAAATGGTAAATGGAGGACAAATCATACTCAAAGAGACCATAATAAAAGTGAGGAAAAGACTACCCAACAGCTAATAAACAACAATTAAAAGACCAACTTAAGGCTAATGGAGTTACTGAAACACTAGAAGACAAAATAGATGGAATTAGGAATGCTTACAGAAATCATAGTAGAAAAATCCCCAAGGATGAGAAGAGTTAAAAATAGAAGCAAGGCTTAAAGAACACCAAAAATGTATGATAAGTAAAGAAGTTCACAAGGCATATCCTCATTCTACTGTCAGATATCCAAAACCCACAACAACAGAAATTTAAAGCAGGAAAAAAAAAAAACACCTATAATTGGTAAACTAGTTAGAATTACAACAGACTACTTAACACAAAACTTAAAGGGCAAAAGAACTCAGAATGATGTATTTAAACCCTAAGGTGAGTAACTTCCAACCTACTTTAACTTACTCAGCAGTCTTTCAAAATAGATGGAGAAATGAGGACATTTCAAGAAAAAAAACAGCTCGAAACAAATGAACACTAAATCAGCACTTCAGAAAGTACTCAAGAATAACCTAGACAGAAACACTGAAGCCCATACATGTATTCCTCCTTTAATGACCAATGTGTTTTAATGACTGTTTGGACTACAAATGAGGCATGTTATTTCCTCCTCTCAGACTTATGACCCGTTTTCTTTTTTGTACAGTTCTGCACATATTGATACAGCCTCAATGTCTTTTTCTGTACAGTATACTTTGTTTATACAGTACTCTAATTTTTGCTGACTGAACTGTACAGTACTCTAGTTTTAGGTTCTGTTATATATTGCAGTGCTGCATGTAAGAGTTATGCAAATAAAAGCAAAGTCACCAAGTTGGAGTTTCCTTTGACCGTTTCTTTGTCCTGAATATTGTAAAGTACATACTGTATACAATTCCTCCTTTAGCATCCCATTCATTTAGTGACCTAATCACAGGAACAGGACTCATCATTAAATGAAGAATGCACACAGTTTATTGTACTTTAGGCACATTCACTAAGCACATTTTGCAAATAAGCACAGTATTCACGAGAAGACAAATATCTTCAAACTATGTATTATTTCTATAATGTCTAATACTTGGGACAAATAAGCTACTTTATATATTTTGGATATTGAGACCATAAAAGCCACCTCAAAAATATGTGGTTTCTCTGTTTTGATGCAGAAGGCAGTGATTTGGAGCATGGTTTTATGAGACCCATTGATTGCATACAATATAAGCAGAACAGCTGTAACAGAGGCCCAGAAACATTTATCAGTGCACTCTTTATTGGGCTCATGTCTAAGGATTATTTACTTCCAACAGTTCCTTGGGGGATAATAAAGATGATTCATTAGAGTTAAATTTTCAGATACAAACAAACTTTTAGAAGTGATTTTACCTTTGAAACTTTTTGGCATGTAGAAATGTCTCATATCTTATAGGTGCACACATTTTGTCAAAGGTTATACATACACTTCCAAACCATAGGAAACAATTGAAAAATTAAGTATCAATGCTATGCTTGGCACTCTGATGATTTTATGTGTTTAATTTTTACCTTATGTGCGGAGCTAGAAAGCTCCTCTACTTCTTTATGTCTTTCTATCCTCCGAGATGTTTACTGCAGAGGTGGACAGAGCAGTAGCTTTATTAATGACAGTTTCACTGTCAAGGATATTTGCCATTTGCAGTGAGATTTACAGAGAGAATCAAGTTCATGGTTTTATGATATCTTGTTAGCAATATTTTAGTTTCATTGGCTCCTTGTAATGACCTGCAAAAGCTCCATTATTAATAAGCCAAATTGCATTTTAACATACAGCTTCTAGCAATATCAACCATGTGATCAATGTATTTTGAAGAATTCATGGAGAGGGCATGTGAGGAAATATAGGATTAAGTGCTTTGATTTGCTAAAGATCATATCTGGATTGGATCTGTTTTGCAATCATGATTATTGATAAGCACTTTCTATATCATGGCTATATGTAAGATACCCTGGGTTTTCTGAATACTTTGTATTACTGCTTTTTCTGACATGTATGGGTTCAATACTGCCTGAACCCAGCTAATGTGGTGATTTGCTGGTCATTGCTCTATCATATTTTAAAGGTTATTGGAGAGTGTGTGCTCTTAAGAAAAACAAATAATTTTCATTGAACTAATTTGATAATATGATGTCTAATACATTACACATTTAACAAGCTCCCTGTTTAATGACTGTTCAGACTTATGAGACACACAGTTAAGACTTAAAACCCACTGCTCAGACTTATGTGTGATCTGGTTTTTTCTTATCGTACAGTACTGTACATCTTGTTGGTGGAGCCTCAATGTGTATTTTCTATAGTATACCTTCTTTAATGAAGGACTGTGATTTTTGTTGATTGTGCTATATAGTACAGTGCTGTAGCTTTATGTTCTGTTATACATTACACTCCTGCATGTAAGAGTTATGGAAATAAAAGCAAAGTCACCAAGTTGGAGTTTCCTTTGAGCATTTCTCTGTTCTGAATATTATAAGGTATACACTCTATACAATTCCTCATGTAGTGACCAGTTTATTTAAGGAACTACTCACAGGACCAAAATGACCAGTGTCTATATAGCTAAAAAGCCCAGATGAAATGAAAACAAGCAAGGTCAACTTGTAAACAACAACAAAAATACCAGGAAAACAAAAACAAGAGTCACCAACAGAAAGAATGCAATGACAGTAATCAATCAACATCTAAGTAATATTTCTCAATATTAATGGCCTCAGGTCTCCAATTAAAAGACACAGATTAGCAGTTGCACCAAAAGTAGAATCCAGCAGTATGTTGCATTTAAAAAAAACTCATTTGATAGGGGCTTGAGATTTAGCTCAGTGGTTCTGCCACCTGCCTCACAAGCACGAGGTCCTGAGCTCAATCCCCAGTACCAAAAAAGAAAGATTCCCAAAAACTCATTCAATGCAAAACAATATGTATAGACTAAACAGAATGCAAAATAGTATTTCATGTATTACTTGCCCTAAAACAAGCAGGGGTAGCAATTTTAATTTCAAACAATGTGAACTTCAAGCCAAAGCTGATTAATAGAGATAAAGGTCATTACATACTAGTTAACTGAACAATCCAACAAGAACAATATTTATAAATATTTATTTATTGAATACTAGAGCACTTGTCTTCATAAAACATAATGCTGAACATAAAAGATCAAATAAATACACAATCATAAAGAAATTTCAGAGATGAGCCACACCCTTGGACATATGGATTTAATAGATATTGACAATGCCACTAAAGCAGAGCAGACATTGTCTTCTGCAGCACATGGTACTTCTTCCAAATTAGATCACACACTAATCCACAAAGCCTGCTCAAATAAATAAAAGAATCAAAATCAGCCCATGTGTAGGAAAACAGAAATCAATGACAGAAGAAATCACAGAAAAAAGTAGAACTTGGAAAATTAATCACACACTCCTAAACATCCAATGGGTCATACAAGAAATCAAGGTACAATATAAACATTTCTAGAAGTTAATGTCAATGCTTGTATAAATCACTGTAAACTTTGGGCCACTATGAAACAGTCCAGAGAGAGAAGTTCCCTGCAATCCATGCTCACATTAGGAAAACAGAGCAAGTTCAAATACATAACTTTATGAGAAATATTAAGATACTTGAGAAACAACAATCCAGACCAATAGCAAAATTAGGGAGGGAAATTATGATTAAAGCAGAAATCAATGAAATTAGGACTAAAAATATACAAAATATCACAACTTAAAGAACTAGTTCTTAGAATAAACAAAATAAATAAGGCCTTAGCCAGACCATTTAGTTTTTCCTTTGGTACTGGGGATCAAAGTCAGAAACTTGCACTTGCATGGCAGGCACTGGAACCACTGAGCTAAATTCCTGGCCCTCTTAGCCAGACTTACCAAGAGAAAAGACTCACATCAATCCAAATAGAAGTGGAAAAAGAGAAATCACAACAGATTCTATTGAAATCAAGAAGAAACTACTCTGAAAAATATTTCAATATACTGACAAATTTTAAAGAAATGGACAGATTCCTCAATTCATACAAATTACCAAAGCTAACCAAATAAGACAAAAAATGCTGAGCAACTGAATAACAACCAAATTACAACAATAAAACAAGGGACAGTAAGAAAGAACACACCAACTATATGAAGCTCAGCACCCAGTGGGTTCACTGGTGAATTCTACAAACCCACAAGGATGTTGTATCTCCTGTACTCCTCAAGCTCTGCAAAGAAATGGAAAGGGATTGAATACTCACACATTCACTTATGGAAGCCAGCCAGTATCACTCTGACTCCAAAATCTGATAAAGTCCCAACTGAAAAAGAAAACTGTAGGCCAATCTCTCTAATAAACATACAGGCAAAACTAAAAAAAGCTATTAGTGAATAGAATTCAACATGTCATCAAAAAGATTATACATCATAACCAAATAAGTTGCATACCAGAGATGCAAGGATGGTTCAATATACACACGCCAATACATGTAATACATCACATGAAAAGCAGCAAGCTCATAAATGACACGATCTTATCAATAGATGCAAAAAAAGGCATTCAACAAAATCCAAATGTCCTTTTATGATAAAACTCTGAAGAAATCAGGTATAGGAGAACCATGCCTGAGTTTGATAAAAGCTATTTAGGACAAGCCAATAGCCTACATCATATTAAACGGGAGAAAATTAAAAGCATTCCCTCTAAAATTGGAAACAATTCAAGGATGCCCACTGCACCACTTATATTCAACATAGTACTTGAAACATTAGCCACAGCAATCAGGCAACAGAAAGAAATAAAAGGGATGCAGTATATAAGAAATGAAGATCTCAAACTACCATTATTTGCTGACGACATGATACTCTCTCTACATAAAAGACCCAAAGAACTCCACCAAAAATATTCTTAGAATAATCAACTTCAGCAATGTAGCAGGACACAAAAGCAACTCAAAAATTATTAGCATTTTTCTACTCCATTATGAACTTGATGAAAAGGATACTATGAAAACAAAACCAGTCACAAGAGCATCAAGAAAAATCAACTACCTACTGTAGAAATTATCCTAGCCAAGGAAGTGAAAAATCTCCTCAAAGAAAACTACAGTACTCTGTCAAAAGAGATTTTAAAGGACATCAGAAAATAGAAACATGTGCCCTCCTTCTGCATAGGCAGAACCAATACTGTGAAAATGATCATATACCTGAGAAGCATGGTGGCACATGCTCATAATCCCAGCACTCAGGAGGCTAAGTCAGGTGGAGCTCTGTGTGTTTCAGCCCAGTCTGTTGTAAATACTGAGTTCAAGGCCAGACTGGGCTGTGTAGCAAGATTGTGTCTCAAAAATTCCAAAATAAAAAAATGGCCATACTCTTGCAAAATGTTATACAGAATCAACCAGTCCCAGCCAAAACATCAAGAACATACAGTACTTTACAGATCTAGAGAAAATAATCTTGAAATTCATACAGATCTAGAAGAAATTGAGAATAGCAAACGGAGGGCTGGGGATTTAGCTCAGTGGTTTCACTGCCTGCTGCTGTGCAAGCACAAGGACCTGTGTTCGATCCCCAGTACCAAAAAAGAATAGCAAAAGGGATCATGAGCAACAAGAGCAAAGCAGGAGGCATCAATATACCTAACTTTAAGCTACACTACAAAGCAGTAGTGATAAAAGTAGTATAATACTGTAACAAAAACAGTCACATGGATCAGTGGAACAGAATGGGGAAAAAAGAAACAACCCCAGACATGGTCAACTACTTGATCTTTGACAAAGGGACCAAAAGCATATGTTGGAAGAGACAGCCTATTCAACAAGTGCTGCTAGGAAACTGGTTATCTGTTTGCAAAAGATTGAAACTGAAGTTGTATCACGCACTATGTAGCAATTCAAAATCAAAATGGATCAAAGATCTACATATTAAAGCCAAAACATTAAACCAATGGGAAGATAAAATAAATAAAACCCTGGAAGACACAGATGTAGGAAAAGCTTTTTAACAGAACTAACATTGAACAAGAAATAATGGCAAGAATCAATAAATGGTATTACATCAAATTAAAAACCTTAAGCACAGCACAGGAATTATTAAGTATGGACAAAAGACAAATGCAACATGGGAAAAAAATGTTTGCAAGCCCTTCCTCAGAAAGAGGACTAATATTTACAATATATAAAGAATTCAAAAATATCAGACCACCTTAAAAAATAATAAATCAGGAAATGCACAATTGAAAGCGACATTTCTCAGAGGAAGAAATCCAAATGGCCAACAAACATGAAAAAATGTTCAACACCCCAGTCATTAGTGAAATGCATATTAAAACAATACTAGGTTCCATCTTAGACCAGAAAGAATGGCAATCATCAAGAAATCACAAAAACAAATGTTGGTATGGCTGTGGTAAAAAAGGAACACTCTTACTTACATTTTTGGTAGACTCTACAAACTATTACAAATAGTATAGAAATCAGTATAGAAATTGCTTAAAGATCTAAACTTTGAAATTCCATATGACTCAGCCATCCCCCTTCTGGGTATCTCTCCCACAGAGTTTAAGACATCATACAATGGAGACACAAGCATTCCAATATTTATAGCAGCACAGTTCATAATAGCCAAATCCTGGAAGCAGCCTGTATGTCCATCAATAGACAATTGATAAAGAATATGTGGCATAATGAAATACTACTCAATTGTAAAGAAGGAGAAATTTGAGACAATTGTAGGAAAATGGATGCACCTGGGAAACACAATGTTGAGAGAAATAAATCAGACATACAAGCTTAAACACTGTATAGTGTTTCCCATTTGAGTAAGGGAAAGTACAATAAGTCCACGACTTACAAACATTTGAGTTGTAAACTTTCACAGGTATGAACAGACCTCACATTATTAACATGTATAGATGTGAGCAAAACACAGAAGTACCTCATGTGTCTGCTAGGCATTGTCACAGTTGTGCTGCCCTGTGCTTACTATACAGTGTGATAGTGTACAGCAGTACAGTGCTTCCAGGATGTCCAGAAGCAAGAGGAAAAGTAGTGGTGATGTGGAAGGGACTGGTAGGAAGGGCAAAGCAATACACATTATACATTTGTGTCAAAGGTGTGTGAGACTCGATTTGTCAAACTTACGAATGAATTTGACTTATGAACACTTTCCGGGAACAGGACTTGTTTGTAAGTTGGGAACTTACTATAAAAAGAGCATAATAATGGACAGAAGGAAGGAAACAAGGATTTAGATCGTGGGCTAATGGAAAAGGGCAGAAGAACAAGGATTAGGGAAGGGAGAGGAGCGAGTAGAATACAGTTAAGCCAGGCTGGGGATTTAGCTCATTGGTGCCACTGCCTGTCTCACAAACTCAAGGTCCAGAGTTTGATCCCGAGTACCAAAAAAAAAATTAAGCCAAGTACAGGAGCCTAATAACCTCAATAAATGTAACTATTGTATGCCATAAACCAGAGATAAGGTTAATAATATCAACAAGAATGAAAATGAAGAAAGGGGATTTAGAGGAAAGAGGAAAGCAGGAGGAAAGGGGATTAAAAATAGAAACAAGCTGTATTATGAACATGTACACATTCCCTAAGATGACTGTAAACTGCATGTACTGCCAACATGTACTACTAATAAAAAAGAAATCTCTCATTGAAGAGTATAAATGAGAAATATCATTCCTCATGTGGACTCACTGGATATTGCATAATACTACATCTAATACCTACAGAGTACACCAGTCTTCTCAGAAATCATATGAAATACTCACCAACATAGACCAGGTTCAGAGAAATAACAAAAACCTCAACATATCCAAAGAAGGGAAATCATGTGAAGTGAGCTCTCACACTATGTTGGAATGAAACTAGAAAATAACAGAAGCAGCATACTTAGAAAGTTACTAACAATCGGAGATTAAATCATTTTTATGTGACATCTGCCAAATGGAAGGCTTTATCAAATTTAAGTATTTCACTGATAATATGAAAGACCTTTTGCAAATGGAAAAGGGACCAAGAGATAAAGAGGGGGCAGAAAAAGGGGAGGGAAAGGGGATTTTCAAAAGGATTAAAATCATTTATGTACATGTACTTACTCCCTATGAGGCATGTAATCATATGTACTGAAAATGTGTGTTAATAAAAATGTAAATAGAAAAAAATTTTAAACACAAATTTTTAAACAATGAAAATGAACATCTTGTTATAATTTTTGGGAATACTTCTGAAGAAATTCAAAAAATGAACACATGCAGTAGAAAAGAACAAAGAGGTCAACTTAATATTTAAATATTTTCACTTCAGAAAACCAAAGAAACAGCAAGATAATACCGCAAATCACTCAAACGAAATTACATATGCTAATAAATATTCACCCAGGATTATAGATCACAATGAAAATAACTTAACAATATGTAAATTGGGCTGGGGATTTACCTCAGCGGTTCCAGCACCTGCCTCGCAAGTGCAAGGTCCTGAGTTCAATCCCCAGTACCAAAAAAAAAAGTAAATTGAATTACTGAATAATTAATGTCACCCATTATGTTATAAAATTTAAATTTCAAAATGGAAATCTTAAAGTCATATCAATGGATGTAGAAAAAACACAAGGAAGAAAAACTAAATCCTTGTCAGATGGAACCCACAAAACTGTCTTCATTGTCCTATTCCATGTTATGTATTGGCAAAGTTAAAAAACCAATAAATAACTGCTGGAAGTAATAAGACAGTGTAGAATGCTATACATCACTAGCAGAAAACAACACAAAAGTCGGTCAATTAATTATGTATCAACACATATAGTATACAGTATAAACAACTCAATAGTAAACATATGTTGCACAGAATGATATCTAGAGAAACAGCTTCACATATGTTAAAGAAACATGAAAATGGCTCAATTCTAGATGCATTCAACACACGAATAATATCATAAAGAAATGATTGTATCCTTAGATGGATAAATATGAATAAATTAGATAATTCCAAGTGTTTCAAACTCACACAACAAAGCACATATCTGTAAAACATCAGATGGAAAAATTCGTATATTACATTTTCTACATATTCTGAATTGTTACATAATCTGCACAAACGATTTTATTCATTCTTTCCAAGATTTTCATATCATTTGCAGAAAAAACGTCAACAATATTTTTAACTAAATAAAAGAAAAAACTAACTGGAAACAATCCAGATCCAGAGGCAGTGGAATAAGTGAGTGAAGTGGCTGAAATACATTTCCTAAAATTCCATGGGAAATAGATTGAGGCAAAGAAACCACAAGTAATCTTTTCATCATCATCATCATCACCATCATCATAATAATGCTATGAAACCCAATCATGAATTTATCCAACAGCACAAAATATTTAAACCAAGTACAATTCTGCTAGTGTTGAGATGGTAAAGCTATAAGGCGGGCCCACAGAAGTCCATTCTATGGCCACCTCTCAGGGAAATGGACTGGAATTGTCAAACGTTCATTTGTGAACCTGTACCATTATTCTTTGGATCTTTAACATAAATATCTTTGGATATTTATGTTAAATGTAAACCAAGTATTTTACTTTTAAATTATTTGCTTCTTTACACATAACCATTCTCACTGCTCAGCTTCCAAGAAAATCACAATCTTTGGGTCATGAAAAAAAATCCTTGAGGTAACTTCCTTTTATACAAAGATCTTTCTACTAACAAAGCAAGAGGAAAGCAGGACAGGGAATAAACTTGCTTCACCAGTTTGCAAGGGATCTCACACTTAGAAAGTGAACACTTTCCTGTGATTACCAATGACTTTCATTATGCCCAGGTGGCAAAGTGACTCACTCCCAGGTGGTGATCAAGGGTAACATGAGAGGCCAGAGCTTTTATTTTTTTCCAAGATAAATAAATATATATTTTTTACTAAAATAAGACGGAATGTCCAAATTTTTATTGCAAATAAATTGTGACTAGTTCTACTGCGATATGTTTATTCTTTTGTATAGGTACATGTTTGCCACACATAATGCTCACATTCTTCATGAGGAATTTGTACCTGATCATAATATTTTAATTCTTTTTTTCCTATTCCCTTCCACTCTCTTCAACCCTCTTCCCCTCTACATTTACAAAAGTTTTTGTTTCCATTTTCTTTTGAAAACCCCTTTTCCTATTCTTTTCTTCCTCTTCCTACCTTTCTTGTCCCCCTTCCCATTTGAACAAGTTTTTCCACTTCCCAATATCTGTCCTCCATTTTGCTCCTTATTCACATTTTGGGTTTCTCACATGAGAAACAATGCAATATTTAAACTTGTGTGTCTGGAATTTCACTTAAAATTATGGTCCCCAGATGCATCTGTTTAGCTAAAAAGTGTCTCAAATTTATCCTTAAGGGTGAATAGTAATCCATTGTATATAACTATCACATTTTCTTTGTTCATTCAGCTGTTGATGGGCATATGGGGTGTTTCCCAGATTTAGCTATTATAAATTATGCTGCTCTAAACATGATTGTGCACCTATTCCATATATCACTGTGCTGTGATGCCTTTAACTCTTTTGGGAAGATACCTAGAAGAGGAATGCCTAGGTCAAATGGAATCTGTAGTTTTAGGTTTTTGAGGAATCTCCAAACTGATTTTCATATTGGTTGCACCAATGTACACTCCCACCAACAGTGGAGAAGGGTTCTTTTTCCCCCACTGCCTCACCAGCAATTATTGGGGATTCTTTGATGATAGCCATCTTTCTGGAGTCCCCAGGAAACCTGTGATCCAAGCCCCTGTGAATCTCTGCCTGATACACCTGACTGTGTCAGTGTCCATTTAGCATCAGGGCCACTGCCTCCACTGTGGGTGCATCAGAGATTCCACCCTGCATTATGCACAGTCTCTGCCTAACACAATAGGACAGGCCCCTGCCTGGTTAAACAGCAAGGGTTAAGGTTCTGCCTCTTTTGCCTGGTGCTCGAGATGTGACACTACACAGGCCCCTGCAACCTCACTGGGCCTGCAGGAACCCCCCCCCCCCCGCCCACATAAGCCTTGGGCAGATCTGGGTTTCCTCAGAGAGTCCTCAGTTGACATGAGCCTCCACCTAGAAATGGGAGACTCCCACTCACACCAGAATCAGTATCAGGTTAACAGTGTTGGCCTCCAAACAGCAGGAATCCACGACGAGAGCCTCAGAACCAAGGCCTCACATCCCTTGCTCTGATACCTCAGCTTGAACAGTTGTCACTAACAGGATTATAGAGAGAGGTTCTCTTGAACTGAGAAAACTCCATTAAAAACTCACAAACTATAAAGAGGGACAAAGAGGAATGTGTCTTGTAAGATTAAAGACTATTGGCCTGGAAGAACATTCTTCTGGAAATACAGAGGAACCTCTCTGTCTCTCTCCTCCTCCTCATTCTTGTTTTTCTTCTCCATTCATTTCGCCCACTGTTTTTGCTCCTCTGTTGTTATGTTTTAATTTTTTTCTTCTCTTGCAAGTTGCAGTTCTACCTCCCATTACTTTTCTCCTCCCACTTTTCAAATATTACTTTATTTGTTTGAATAGGCCTTTCCCCTTCTTTTATTTTCTTCTCTCCCTTCTTTCACTTTCTACTTCAACCTTTTCTCTCCGTGTTTTTTTTTCCTCTAGTTTAATTTCCACTCCCTATTATTGTTATTAATTTTTTTGGTACCAGAGATCAAACTTGGGACCTTGCAGTTGTGAGGCAGGCACCAGAACCACTGAGCTAAATCACTCCCTAATATTTATACTTTTCATAGGTGGTCTTCTCTGATACTGTTATCTAATACAATTAATTTCCTTTTCCTCCTTAACAGGATCTTTTATGTCAATCCTACCACATTCTTCACATCTTCCATTGTGTTATAATTTATAATACATTTCCTTTCTCTTCTTCGTTGAGGCTTCCATAGGCATACCATTTACCCTTGTGAATCTGTAAGTACTTAACTACAGTATATCTTGCTTGAGCTAAATACTGCTTTATAGTGAAAAGAGGTGATATTGCTCTATCAAGTTGATATTTACTGTGCATAAATTTCTGCTTTGCTTTGGATGTTGTTATATAACTATAAATCTTGCATCTATGGTTAAAAGTGGCCAAGTATTAGTAATTGCAGCCTGTCATTTTCCAGTTTGTGTTTGATGCTATTGTCATTACTGATTAATTTAGCAAAGGTGACATAGTTATTATGATCAATGGATCTTTATATGCCAATTGATCTTTGTATGCCAACACCTAGCTTGTCTCAATGTCATAAACAATATCACAGTCCAGCACCAAAGAACTGGGTGCTAGGCCAAAGAGGCTGCAATCTCTCATCCCTAATGAACAGAATATTTGGGATCCTGGGATAGACTCAAGGGTCAAAAGCCAGCTATACCTAGAAGACGTCTCTGAAAAGTAGTCATTACCTAAAGAGGTCTTGATACTCGTAATAAAGCTACCTAACATAAACAATTTGCAGGGCTGAATGCTGAAAACAAATAAACAAAGAAAATGAAAAAACATGGAAGCAAGCTGCACCACAAAACCTCCAACTGCCACAGAGCAAATCCCGGGGGAACTGAGATGAAAGAAATTGAAAGTCAGTCAGCTGAATTTTTTGAAATAGTACCAGCAGAAGTAACAAAGCAGATGAATAAGTCTCTTGACAAATTGAAAGCAGAAATAATTACAGAGATAATTAAAGAGATGATGACCATAATGAAGGAAATGGCTACTGAATGTACAGTAGACACAGATAAACAAATAGAGGAGCTTAGGAAAGACACTGAAACCATGAATGCCCACCAAGGAAAAGAACTGGACTCCATAAAACAGAATCAAACAGAAATCCAGAAGATTAAAAATTCTACTGAAAGTATATGCAGCAGAATCACCCAATATGAAGATAGAATATCAGAATTAGAAGACAGGGTTGGTGATCATCAAATGAAAGATTTCTTAAAAATAGCAAGGGATCATAAAACATCAATCCAACAGCTACTAGAGGATGCAAAGAACACTAATATAAGATTAATGGTAATGAATGAAAAATCTGAAGATAGCACAAAGGGCATTTATAAAGCCTCTTCACAGAAGAAATAGTAGAAAACTTTCCATGCATAGAAAAAGAATTTGACATGCAGATACATGAGGTATACAGAATTCCAAATAGTCATGATCAGAAAATAAAAAACTACACTATAGCAAATAGTGGTCAAGATTGCAGAAATTCAACACAAGAACAGAACATTAAAAGATACTGGAGAAAAGAAATCACTTGGAAAGAAAACTCCACAAGGGGCCAGGAATTTAGCTTAGTGGTTTTTCCACCTGCTGTGCAATTGCAAGGACCCAAGTTTGATTCCCAGTACCAAAAAGAAAACCCCATAAGAATCAGAGCAGACTTCTCAACATAAACCCTAAAGTCAAGGAGAACTTGAAGTATTTTAAACCCCAAAAGAAACAACCTCTAACCCAGACTGTTTCCCCACAAAATTTTCTTTCAAAATTGATAGAGAAATAAGATAGCACCATGCCAACGAACACCTGAAGCAATTCAGGAGCACCAAACCAGCACTCCAAATAGTTCTATTTTCTAGAAAAAGAAAATGAAGACAAAAATTCAAAGAATCCTAATAGATGCAACTAAATAGAAGGGAAATAAAGTAACCAACAACAGGAAAATAAAATGACAAGGATAAGTCAATACCTAGGAGTTGTAACCACCAATGTGAATGGTCTCAGTTCACCAAGCAAAAGAGACAGAATGGCAGAATGGATCATGAAGCAATATCCAAGAATACATTGCATACAAGAAACATGTTTAACTCAAAAAGAATTCACTCTATGCAACAGGAACGGGGAGGGGGGGGATAGCAGGAATAGCTATCCTATTTGCAGATAAAGTGGATTTCAAGCCAAGACTGATGAGAAGAGACAAAGAAGGTTAACTACATACTTGTTAAAAGAACAATCCAAAAGGAAGAGATAACAGTCACACATATAAAATACCAGCACACCCAGCTATATAAAACAAATACTAATGGATATGAAAAATCAGATTAGTACTAATACAGCTATAGTGGGAACCTCAACACCCAGTGTCACAAACAGATCAAGTAGACAAAACAAGAGATTACACATTCTTCTCAGCAGCACATGTGACTTTCTACAAAATAGACCACATATTAGCTAATAGAACATGCTTAAGTGAATGCAAAGGAATTTAAGTTATCCTGTGGATACTATCAGATCATAATGCAATGAAATTGAAAATAAATGACAAAAACTACAAAAACATGGAGACTAAACAGTACCCTCTTGAAGCCAGGAATTTAAAAACTCGTCTTTCCAACACCCTTCTGAACCATTCTCTCAAGGAAAAATTGTTCTCCTGCTCACGCGCTGAATTTTGAAGACAGATGAACACCTACCCTGTGACTTGAAGGTTCACTTTCCCTTCTGAACTTAGATGTGTGATGCTTTCTGAACACCAAGAAATTCTCTCTCAGAAAACAGTAGGCACAAAGTTTAATACTAACACCACCTAGGTTTACAGAAAATTCAGAACTCAGTCCTACTATAATGCCTCAAGTGCAGATTTCAGTCCAAAGCATGAAATATTTCATCATGAGTCATCATCCTGAAGTTATCAAAGGGTAGCACAATGAGTCACTCTCTATATAAAAATGAAGATACTGCCTCAAAGTGCTTATAAAACAGACAGATATTTCTACTAATCGGGATTTTATAATAGTTTCAGGTTTTATGTTCCAGAATATGGGAAAATGGTCATTAGTTTGAAAAAATATCCTTGAGGCAATTTCCATTTAAATACAGAACTAATCTCAAACTTACAAATACATATCTACAGCAGAAGAATGCAAGGATGTATTCTAGACTGTTCTTCATACTTTCTCAACGGACAAAAATTGCAACATTCTGGATATGGTTTTATTTATTTATTTTTAAGACAGTGTCTTACTTTATAGTCCAAGTCATGGCAATCTTCCTGCTTAAGCCTCCTGCATTGCAAGATTACAGGCATGTGCCACCACCCCCAGCTAACTTTCTAGATATGGAAACTACTGATGATACTTCATTTAACCAAGCACTGTGATCTTGATGAATAGAAGTGATAATAAAACCCTCAAATTATCTAGGCTTGGTGATCCAAACACGGGATCACTTCAATCTTGGAGGGTAATGCAGGAGGTTTACAGATTTCAACCCCAGTATCTACAACAAGATCCAATTTCAAAACTAGAAAGAATAGAAAAGTTTAACTATAGATCACAGTGAGTGTCTTCTGTTCAATCCTTAGTGCTCTTCCCATGACATTTAGACAATGCTATCCAACCAAATATTCACCCACAAGGACAGATACAATTTTCTATTTTCCAATTTTCCCTAACACAAAATGAGGTGAACTCATCAGTAGAGAGAGAAGACTTATTAGTCTAACATTTTCTAAATTTCTCTCTTTCCTTGAAGCCTATGATTATTTTAGCCCACATTCAACCTAAGCCAGTGTAAAACCCCACTTTTAATGTCACACTAAGAACATTCTGACCTCAAATGAAAATCTCTGGTTGAATTTGCCACTTTCCATCATTCCCTGCTTTCCCACGTTCCATCCACTCCCCTGTGCTCTTTCCAGGACAGACAATCTTTCTTAGCCTAACTATTGGTGTGCTTGCAGACTGGCATTTGGGTCTTTACCCTTACTGCAGTGCTACTTTAATACAAACTCTTGCCTCATTCAGCATTTAATTTTATAAAGCAATGTCAACAACTATCCATGGACAAGAGCAGTTATTTAAGAAATTGCAAATATCTCTTTACTAGTATCCAAAACCATATATACATGGAAATGTCTTACTTAAAAGAGATTATTAGTGTGGGTTTAAAAGACAGTGCTTTCTGAAAGTTGTCCTTTGCAGGCTCATACTCATTTCTTTCTGAAACAGACAGCATCCCTTCTGATATTCTATGCAGATGGATATAAATACTTAAATATGTACTTTGTCAATATAGATACTTAATTACATAATTTGTTTGACTGAATGCATTGCTGTGGATGTAGCACAGGACATTAAGCAAAAATTGCAGCTCTCCTACTGAGACTCATTTCCAGCAACATTAAACGTTTCTTCAGATTTTCATGGCCTTCTTAAGTTTCCTATAATTATTTTAGTCATGTGGCATAGTTCTTGGAAATGCAGCAGTTCATATCATCACAATGAGGCCTAGATTCGAGCAGACATATAGTGAGACCCTGTCTCCTAAACATTTACCAATCTTAGCATCACCAAGAGCTTAGCCACTTCCACATTTCTCAGACAAAATATCCAACATCCACACCTTAAAGAAGGAGCTGTTTGGCTCAGAGTTTCCATCCATGATCCACTGGCTTCAAGAAAAAACCAAGATGGCAAAGAAAAGGTGCTCAAGTCTTCCACAAGGAAGCAGAAAATGATGGGAGCTGCCAGAGATGAGAATGTATTTTTCCAACTCAAACCACCATAGACACACCTCCAACCATGCCATGCCCCCTAAGAACACATGTAACTACTGAAATCACACATGGATCCATACACTGATAAGGATAAGGCCTACAAAAGCCAATCAACTTCTAAATACATGGGGCATTTGCAATACATTTTAGATACAAATTATAACCCTAGGTCTGCTGATGGGCTCAAAGTCAGGGCATCTATCACAACACAGTGCCATCCACACACTACCCTTCCCCACATCAGGAGTCTTGCACCCAGCCTGCCATGGTCACTGCACACTATGAGAAGTGCAGCTCCAGGCAGAGCCGCCAGAGATGGAGCTCTGGACATTGCAGAGGACAAAGCAGGGTGTGTAGGTCTTAGGGGCTGTCTCAGCCCCAATCTGAGAGTCCAAGGGCACATCAGGAGCAGTCACTGTGGAGAAAGGAGACACTTCAGCTCACACAGGAGGCCTGAAGATGACTCAGTCCACCTCCAGCAGATCTTACACCACAAACCTCACTCCTGTCTTGGCTGCACATTCACTGTTTCCAGGTTGAGTCTCCCAGTGCCCTTCCCATACAGCATGTAGTCAGTAGAACCTACAGAGAAAGTGAATCTGAGCCAGCTGGCATGGCTGTCAGCAATACACTGGGAGCTTTTGACTTGAGTGCCTGACAGAGCAATGTTCCTTTCTCTAGCCAGCGTGCCTGATTGCCCAGCTCACAGAAACCCAGTGCCTCATTACTGATGCACTGCTACATCATTTCCTGGCTTCTGAGCTGAGAGAAACAAGAGAGAAATATATACTACCAGTTGGAAGGAGCCCATATGATAGACTCCAACCCAAGCTCTTCTCAGCCCAGAGTTCCCTGCAGGATGTTGAGATGTTTATACTGATGGAATCACAGAATTGAAGCAGATTTCCTCCAGCATTTAAGAGCTGCCACTATCTTCTCACTGCACTCAATGGGCTCTTCCTATGTTTTGTTTCTAAAAATGGGGTTACTAGTGAAGACACGATTGTGAGGAGGTAGGCAACCTTGAGAGCAGTAAGTGCCAGCAACTCATCTTCTCCAGGACAGTCTGGAAAAGAATACCTTCAAGAGGAATCAAATCGAGTGAAGGGTAGACAGGAACCATGAAGGAACTGACAGAGGGGAAGAAGACAGGATTAAATGATACAGAAGAAATAGGGCACACCGTGGATAGACCATGCAGTGCCACATGTGGTGGCCGGCTAGCCACCAACTGGAAGCCAAAGTGAAACTAACAACTTTTCTGTTCAGGGAGAAGTGGAGAAGTGTACCAAGAGAGTCATCTAAAGTTTGAGCCAGCAGGGACATGAGACACTGCTCCCCCTTCCACAGCCAATAGTTGTTAAGTGATCTTGGTACAAGGGCATGAAACCATAGTTGTGGAGCAGGAGCAGGCAGGGATGCCATTGTACAGAAGAGCTGGGGTGACTGAACCTGGGTCCCAGAAGAGGCCCCTGGCTGCTTCACACTGCCAAGTTCCCAGAGTAAATGAGGGAAAGAGTCACAAGAGACAGAAAGCAGTTGGAAAGCAGACTATGAGAATCCCACTGAGAGCCAGGGGCTGGTAAACACAGACTTGTGTCCTGCAGTCAGAGGCCAGGCTAAGTCTGAGTTACACAGGATGGGAAGCTCACTCACATTGGCACTGTGTTCTCACTATAAGCTGAACTCTTCAATCTGCATCATTCTGGGGGCATACGCCACCTTGTGCTTCCAGCATGAACAGGAACATGCCCTGGCCTGAGCTCTGCTCCTAAACCCTCACCTGATGAGAAGAGCCACATGTCCAAAATAGAACGCATTCTTGTATTATTCTTTATTTGATTGTAGTATTTTTATTTTATTATTTTTGTTTTTATTTTATTTCCTCCTTGCTATTTTTCTCCTCTATGTTTCCCACACTTTTATTCCATTATTTTACCCTTGATTCTTCTGTAGGCATGTTTGTGTATGTGAGCTTCTCTTCCTCCTGCCTTTTTCCTCCCATATAGTTTAAAGAGGGCAAGGGAATTCTTGCTCATCTGTTTACTTTTACTTTCATCCACATCTCTCTGCCTGACTTCCTTCTCTTGCCTTTTATTCATTCTCAATTTTTTTCTTTCCTCTCTTTTCATTTGTTTCCCTTTAACTTTTTTCTGTTATGTATATCATAGAAGCTTTTCCCATCCCCATTTCTCACTACCAATTTTATACTCAGATTTTCCTGTTATTCCCTCCTAAATATATAATATACTCTTACCATCAATAGGATCCTTTGCCACCCTTCCTATACCACAGAACAGAGGACTTAAAAAACCTTTTTTTCCTTTTTCTCTGCTACCCTTTCTGGCATTACTCTGTCCCCAAATCCCTGGGCTTCAGATAATAGATTCAATAAGTTTAATGTTTAATGCTGTTATGGTACATTTACTGCTGGCCAAGACTTGGATTGTTAGGATCTTGACACTCTAACTGGATTTCTTCTCTAGGTCAGAGAGAGAGACTCAAAACAGGGTCTCATGGCATGTATTTCTCAAGCAACCCTGATAGATGCCACTGGAGCAGATTCTCCTGCCACTGCTGTAGCTGATTTGATTGCATAGGAATAATCCTGACTCAGCAGACAATCAAGTGCCCATGAACCTCTCTGTCAACTCCACTGTTATGCTCAGGCAGAGGTAGGGACACCAAGAGTTCCTAACCCAAGAACTCAGACTCAGTAATGCTCTGCAGGAAGGCCTGTAACCTGGCAAAAAGAAGCTCTGAGACTGAGTTCACTGAAATATTGCGGTGGAGGGTCAGAATCATCACTGGGGTGTGAGCTCCCAGGCTCTCTGGCAGAGAGGCCGCTTGGCAATCACATGCAGTATCTCATGGGAATAGTTAATCTATGCTCCCATCAGACACCAGATTTGTTCAAGTTTTTGTGATTTTATTGAGATTTTTAGTAACAGGGGGTTGTTATGTTCTTTTATTGTTTCCTGTGTGTATTACATTGCTACTGTTGCATATATTTTCTTTCCCTGGCTGATTTAATAGGCCTCTGCACTTTTCTCTTACCTCAGCTCTCTATCTAGTCTCTTCACTTCACACCCCAAGACAATATCACTAACATATTGTTTTATTTTTTTCTCACATATGTAAACTCCAATCCTCACTAGTATTATTCCTCATTCTTTCCCATCCTAAGCCTTTGGCCCTTCCATATCTTGCCCAGCTTATTGTCCTCCCTATCAGCTACTTCTGACACCCATATAGCTTTCTTCAGTCACAAAGTAAACCTCCTTTCTTTTATGCTTTTCCCTTACCCCCACAAAATATCTTCTGAAAACTCTCAATACTCACACTTCAAGTCAACTAAAAGTGCTCCAATAAAATCAGACTCCACATCAACCATTTCTTCTTATACAGCACTCTGCCCCTGTCAAATTTCCCTCTGAGTTTCTAACACTAGTCATCCCACTACCTTCTATTCTCCTCACCCCACCTCACCTACCTCATTTCAGAGCAGCAACAAATAATAAATTGTCACAGCATGCATAGAGAATCGGCAAAGAGGGGAAGAGTAGCTGCATGGCCTATCATGTAGAAGTGCTGTCAGATTGAATCTGTGGATGCTGTTATAAACAGAAGTCGCTTTTTGGGAAAATGCAGGGACAGGGTGCAAATCATTTTAAGTAAGCAACAGGAGTAAATACTAGCCCTAGACATAGAAACCTGAAAATTATTCACAGGGAGGCAATATCCTACTAAAAATCTTCATATATACCACAAACTGTCTTCACTTCTCCAGTCACCAACCTGCAGAGGCCCCCCAAAAGAAAGAAAACAGGGGATAGTATATAACTTAAAATGTATAATATATAACTTTTAAAAGACTCTCCCTCTGTGTCTGTCTGTCTTCCCCTCTCTATAGATAGGTAGATACATACATGAGGGAGGGGAACGGGGAGGGCAGATTTCTGAAACTTCCTCAACTCTCTATAGGCAGAGTGGTGTCACAGAAGGAGAAGAAAGCAAACACCAGAAAATGTACAAAATGTCCTTAGAAGGGATGAAGAAAATACATGAGTTCAAGGAGGAAATGAACCAAAATTCATAGCAGTTTCACTCAATATACCCACAGTTAACTTGGGAGAAATAAGTAAAAAGCTGAATGAGCTAATGAAAACAGTTTGAAATTTGAATGACAGATTCAACAAGAATGTGGAATTCTCAAAAAATGTCACAGAAATACCTGAAATTTTAAAAACTGTGCAGGATTCGTGCATTGCAGAAATGACCAATGTGAAAACAAAGTATCTGATGTTGAGGTCAAAATAGTGAAGTACAATAAAGAGATCAAACAGGCCAAAAAGAAAATAAGAGAACAAGAGAAGATTATCCAGCAGCTACTAGATGATAGTAAGAGCAATCTAAGATTAATCAAATTAGAGAAAAACTAGACTATAACACAGATGAATTCACTAACATGCTTACAGAAATCATGGAAGAAAATTTCCTAAATATGAGAAAAGAATTTTCAATACAATTAAGCAATGCTAAATGGACACCAAACAATTATGAAAGGCGAATCTCACCAAGGCATATCCTTGTTAAATTACCAGATACCCAGCAAACAACAGAATTTTAAAGGGAGCCAGAGGGAAAAAAATCATGTATACAGGTAAACCAATTAGAATCATGACACACCTCTCAGCACAACCCAGAGGGCCAGAAGAGTTTGCAGTGAAGTATTTCAAGGCCTAGGAGCAAATAACTTCAAATCCAGATCCCTCAGTTCTTCACTCAGGTTCGCAGATGCCCATACCATAGTATTCTAACAAAAATATACACTTTAGCATAATGGTAGCCAGCAGTGCATCTCAGTGGCTATGCTGGGGTAATATAGGAAGCAAACTTTGTATTTACCCACTTGCTATGATGAAGGGCAAGAAGGGTAAGATGAAGATCAAAGTGTAAACAGGTGAGTTTTACCCCTGCTATGTGACATGTTACATTTCTGTGTATTTATATTTTTTTAATTAAATGCTTTCTTTTAGAATTAGCCCAATTCAATACAATGTTACAGGTAAATCTGCTTTTACAATTTTGAGAGGAAGTTGAAAGTGAGTCTTCAGGTGGCTCTGCTACCGATAATGACTTGGATCATGTAAGCCAAAGAAGTTAGCAAGATAGGACAGACAGAAAATACAGAATGAAGACCTTAATTCAGATGAAGAAGAAAACAGTAATGTAAATAAATATTTGACTAGTCAAAATGCTACAAAATTGTCCTGTATAGCTGAATGATCCAATGTTAGAAATAGGTCAGAAAATGTTATTTGGTTCTTGCCAGAGGTGAAACCTAATGAATGGAATGCCAACACTGTGATTCAATGTTGGAAATCGTAATGGACGATATGCTACAAGATGTTTTGAAATACACTAATAATGAAATAAAACTTTCTATATGTATCAAGAATAATACTCATAAATATATTTATCATGACACCTATCTGAACTAAAAGCCATCATAGCAGGACTTTATCATTCTAATCATCAGAATCTAAAGGATTTATGGAGAAGTGACAGATGTGAAGTTGAGATTTTTAGAACAATAATGATATTCAAGAGATACGGTTTCCTTCAAAATTGCCTACATTTTAATTACAGAAAGATCCAATGAGAGAAAAAAAATCCAACAATTTGGCTGCTTTTCACCCATTTTTTGGAAAGTTTTGTTTCAAACTGTTCAGCAATTTATACACCATCTGAATATATGATAATTGATGAACAACTTGCATCATTTTGTAGTTGTTGAAGGTTTTGGCAGTATATGCCAAATAAACCTTCCAAATATGGTATAAAAATACCTGCCCTTGTGTTCCAGAAATTGCAGAAAGAAATACCTGGAGACACAGAATTTGGATAAAATCATAAAAGTTTCACTTGCAGGCAGGCAGGACCACCAGAAACCAGTCTGGTCAGTGTCTGCATAGCTCTTTGTTCAGTTTCCCCTTTTATACTTTTGTTAGTCATTATCTCATCCCTGGTGGCCTTTGTTAAGAAAGTAAAATTCCAATTCCTGGTTAATGGTTAGACACAGGTGGTTTCTGTTACTGATTACAGTCATTAACACATGACAGTTAAAGCATATAGATCACAAGTTTGAGCAAGCATTGCAACTTTGTTCTTCAGAATTAGGATGTTATCTGTAGGAAGGCTACAGGTCAAAAGTCATACATCCATTGCTTTAAACAACCAGAGCAATGGGCTAAGGCAAGTTTTAAAGAGATACACTACCCATTTTTCTTCTGCAACTACTTTAATAGTTAATCTACTAAGCTGTCTCAAACTTTTTCCCTATCACTGGTAGATGTCAAGACATTTTACATCTTGAATTTAAAAATTTGTCCTGGAACTCAGCCACCAGGTCTTTTATTTGTGCAGTGATAAGCCATTTGACATGGTCAAACTACTTTTTGCACTTATTTCAAAAAATGTCATACTCAATAATTGGTTCACTAGTTACCCATTGATGTTATATTTGCTAAAAGTACTCTAGATGACCAGCACAGAAACTATTTCCAAGAACAAAGCTGAGATTTCTGGAAAAATGTTCCAAGTTCATAATAGGAAAATGTACAGTACAATCTTTGGATTTCAGAAAGACATACATTGGCCTCCTATACAGCAAAGAAAAACAAAGTAGTGTTTATACTGTCAACATTACACCATGATGATAAGATTGATGGTGAAGCTGGGGATGGTGCCTTCAATCTCAGCACTCTGATGGCTGAGGCAGGAGGATCCTGTGAGTTCAAGGGCTAGCCTGTACTACACTATAGCTAAGAAAATCAAAGTAATATTAATACTGTCATAGTTACTGATAAGATTGATAGTGAGTCTAAGCATGGCAGTGCACACCTGTAATCCCAGCACTCTGGAGGCTTTACCAGGAAGATTTTGTGAGCTCGTGGTCATTGTGTGCTACAGTGAGTTCAAGACTAGCTTTTACTACTAGTGAGACTCTGTAAACCAATCAACCAAAAAACACACAAACACATTGATGGTGAATCAACACAAATGCAGCCAGAAATGGTCACAATTTATAACACCATGAAAGTCAGAGTACATGTTATTGATGAGTTATGCAGCAACTATTATGTTCCTACACAAAGCACAAAGTGTTGACCAATGGTTGTGTTTTAGTCAATCTTAAATATGTCAGGCATAGTTTCATAGTTTACAAAGAAAACAACATGCACAAATTATCAGGGCAAAATTTTCTTAGAGGATTGGTGCTGGAATTGATAAATGATCAATTACAACAGAGGAAGGAGACAATGTGTATCTGTCTAAAGAAGTCACTAAATGAATTCTGAAGCAGACCCATGAACAGACTGGTGATCATAACAAGAATCTCCTAAGGAAACAGAAAGAGCAGCAAGACGTCAAGTGTGTCCTGCCAAAGAAGACAGGTAAACAACACACCTGTGCTGTCAGTGTAAGTGACACCTATGTATAGAACATGCTGTTCTCATGTGTGGAAACTGCCTTAGGTGTGATAACTGAAGTAAAGATTATTTTTGTGACAGTTTTATTTGTATTTTCATTATAGATCACCTATTATTTCTGCTGTTATTTTTTAGATCTTGTAAGCAATAAACAGTTGATGTTGAAAATGCTGATGTTTATTCTAAACCCTACCCATTTGCTATTTTATTTTATTTTCCTGTTAAGTGCACATTGTATAATATAATAAGAAGCTCCTGACAGAAGAGGAAGACAAGAGAGGTGACAAGTATGACCTGCCAAAAAGGAAAGGAAATCTAAGCACACGTGCTGTCAGTGCACTGAGACTTACATATGACACATGCTGTTCTCATGTGTGAAGACTATGTTAGGTGTGATAATTGAAACAAAGGTTATTACTCTAGTAGAGTTTTATTTGTAGTTGCATTATAGTTCACATAGGAATTTTTTTTGTTATTTTTTAGATCTTGCAAGTAGGTAAACAGTTGATGTTGAAAATGATGATGTTTGTTCTAAATACTCATTACATATCTGATACTTTATTTTATTGATATTTTATTTTTCCAAGTGCATATTCTTTAATATAATAAAACTCATAAAATTAATTCATTAATAGAAATATTTCTAAAAATTAAACATGGGCATTATACACCCTCATAATATGCCTTTCAAAAAATTTGCCATGATGCCTACTGGGGTCTACCTTCCCAGAAAAGCTATCCTTCAAAATAGATGGAGAAATAAGGTACTTCCATGAGAAGGACAGCTTGGAAGACATATGAGTGCTAAACTAGTTCCAGAGAAAATACTTAAGGATATTCTTCACAGAAAAAAACAAATAATGCACAGCTCAAAACATAGAAAACTAGTGAGGGCAATGGATAAACAGCAATAAAAAACATAAGGAGAAGATAAAGTATACACCAACAGATTAAAAAAAAGACAATGGTAATAACCAACACATCTCAGTAATATCTCTCATTGTTAAGGGCCTCAACTCTCCAGTTAAAAGATACAGACTGGCAGGCTAGATCAAAAAAACCAGAATCTAACAATCTGTGGCATTCAAGAAACTGATCTAACCCAAAAAGATATTCATAGACTGAAAATTAAAGGATCGAAAACAACATTTCAGACACCAGGACCCCAAAACAAGCAAGAGTTGCAATGCTAATATCAAACATGGTAAACTTCAAGTAAAATCTCATTAGAAGAGACAAAGAAGGTCACTACATAATAGTTAAAAGAACAATCAACAAGAAGAGGTAACTGATAAACATATATGCACCAGATATGGGAGCACTCATAAAATAAAAACTGCTGAAATTAAAAGATCAAATAAACAGTAACAATCATAGTAGGGGATTTTAACACCCTACTTTTGCAAAGAGGTAGATCAACTAAAAAAAAAAACAGTAAAATTTTCAGAGCTGAACCACCCTTGAACTTATTAACCTAATGGATATATACATAGTATTCCACCCTCTACAACAAGAATATATATTCTTTTCAGCAGCACATGGTACTTTGTCCACATGGTGCTTTGTCCACAAAACCTGCTTAAGTAAATATAAAAAATAGAAATTAACCCCTGTACGCTATCAGACCACTGTGCAATGAAACTAGAAATCAACAGAAGAAATTTTGGAGAAGGCAAAAGCTTCAGCAAAATCAACAATATGCTCCTAAATAGCTCCTGAGTCACAAAAGAAATAAAGAATTTTTAAATTTTCTCAAAGGTAATGACAATGATGGTACAACTTATTGAAAACACGGGGACACTGTGAAAGGAGTCCTAAGCAGAAAATTCATAGTAAACAAGGCTCATATTAGGAAAACAGAGCAAGCTCAAGTAGACATTCTTATGAAAAATCTTAAGATACTTGAGAAACAAAAAGCCAGCCCCAAATCAAAATTAAGGTCGGAAATTATAAAGCTGAGAGCAGAAATCAATGAAATTGATACTAAATGAATAAAAATTGAATCAAAGAGTTGGTTCTTTGAAAGAATAAAAAAAATAGATAAGCGTTTCCCAAGACTTATGAAGAGAACATGAAAAAAGACTCAGATCAATGTAATTACAAATTTAAAAAGTGAATCCAGTGTGGAACCTATAATATCAGCACTTGGGAGGCTGAGGCAGAGGACCGCATCGAGTTTGAGGCCCACCTGGGGTGCATAATGAGTTCAAGGCTAGCCTGAACTACATAGCAAGACCCTGTCTCAAAACAAAACAACCCAAAGAAGAAATTTAAAAAGTGAAATCACAACATACACTGAAAATCCAGATGATAATAAATGCTTTAAAAATTATATTCCAACAAATTAGCAGGTTTTGAAGAAAGGGACAGATTTCTAGACATGTACAAACTACTAAAACTAACCCAAGTAGACATAAAGATATTTAACAACCCAATAACAAGCAATGAAATTGACACAGTAACAAAGAATCTACCAACTATACAGGCCCAAGACCCGATGCATCACTGCTGAATTCTACAAACCCTTTAAGGATGTTATATTACTAATACTCCTCAAGCTCTTCAAAGAAATTGAAATGAATGGAGTGCTCCCAAGCATTTATGGAAGCTAGTATCACCCTGATCCCCAAACAAGATAAAGACCCAAATAAAAATCAAAACTATGAGGCAATCTCCTTAATAAACATAGATACAAAAATCCTCAATATAGGATACTAGCAAACAATACATCACATTATCAAAAAGATCATATATCCTAACCAAGTAGGTTTCATCCCAGAGATGGAAGGATGGTTGATTATATGTCAATAAATGTAATACATCACATAAATAGAAGGGAAAAAATACCCATGTGATCTTATCAATAGATGTAGAAAATAGAAGTAGAGAATAGATGCAGAAATAGATGCAGATTTTTGTCTTTTGACAAAATCCAACACCCCTTCACTATAAAAACTGAAGAAAACAGGTACCGTGGACCACCAAGTTATGACTAGCATGATATATGAACAACTTGGGTTAATTAAGTTAATGCAAGATTTATCGACCTCTTGTTATCTATAGCTTGTACCAAGGTAAACATCCACACCTTAGCTGTATTGACTTACAACAAGTCCTCAGGAACTGCTTGAGTTCATAAGTCAAAGGCCCACTGTATAAAAAGACAATACCTGAATATGATAAAGGTTATTTATGACAAATCAATAGCCAGCATCATATTAAATGGGGAAAAACTGAAAGCATTCCCCCTAAAATCAGGAAGAAGGCAAGGATGTCCACTGCCACCTCTTCTTCTTTTTTTTTCATTTTTTTGTACCAGGGATTAAACTCAGGACCCTGTGTTTATGAGTCAGGTGGCAGAACTACTGAACTGAATAGCCAGCCACTGTCACCTCTTCTAATCAACATAATGCTTGAAACATTAGCCAGAGAAATCACCCAAGAGAAAGAAATAAAAGGGATACACACCGGAAAACAAGAACTCAAATTATCATTATTTGGAGAAGACATGATACTCTATAGAAAAGACCCAAAGAACTACACCAAAACACTCCTAGAAGTTATGGGTGAACTTCATCAGTGTAGTGGTATACTAGATCAACACACAAAAATCATTAGAATCTGTGCACACCACCAATAAACAGGATGAAAAGGAAATTATGAAAATACCACCATTCACAGTAGATTCAAGAAAAATGAAATACCAAGGAATGAATCTATCCAAGGAAGTGAAAGACCTCTACATAGTAAACTACAGTACTCTGAAGAAAGAGATTGAGGAGAACATCAGGAAATGAAAAGATGTCTTCTACACTTTGATACCCAGAATCAATATTATCAAAATGGTCATACTCCTAAAACTCTTATACAGATTTCATGCAGTCCCAGCAAAATATCTACAGCATACTTTACAGATTTCTTTTTGGTACTGGGGATTGAACTCGGGTCCTTCCACTTGCGAGGCAGGCAGCAGAACCACTGAGCTAAATACCCAGCCCACTTTACAGATATGAAAAAAACTCTGAGATTCATTTGGAATGAGAAGAGACCCAGAAGAGCAGAAGCAATTTTGGGCAAAAAGTGCAAAGTAAGAGGCATAGTAACAGTTGACTTGAAGCTATACTACAAAGGTATAGTGATAAAAATAAATAAAAAGCAAAGTAATAGAATAACAAGAGATATGAGGATCAATGGAGCAGAATCAGAGGTCCAGAAACTTCTCTAGACACATTCAACTATTTGATCTTCAAGAAAGGAGCCAAAAACATATGTTGGAGGTAAGACAGGCTATTCAACATGTGGTGCCTGCAAAATTGGTTATCTGTGTACCTAATATTGCTACTGGACCCTTATCTCTCACTACATACAATTTGAATTATAAATGAATCAAAGATCTAAACATTAAAACAGAAACATTAAACCTACTGGAAGGTAAAGTAGAGAAAACACTTGACAACATAGATATAGGAAAGAATTTTCTAAATAGAACCTCAATCACACAAGAAATAATGGCAAGAATTAACAAAGGGGATTAAGTCAGATTAAAAGCTTCTAAACAGCAAAAGAATCAGCTAGTAGAGTGAAGAGACAACATACAGAATGGGAAAAAAATTGCCAGCTATTCCTTAAAGGATGAATATTGACAATATACAAAGAACAGAAAAAAATTAAACCACCTAAAATTAATGATCCAGTCAAAAAATAGGTAAAAGAAAAGAACAGACACTTGAGAGAGGAAGAAATACAAATGGTTCCCAAATATATGAGTAAATGCTCACCATCTCTGGCCATTAGAGAAACACAAAATAAAACAATGCTACTAGTCTTACTCCAGAAAGAATGGCAATCATTAAGAAATCAAACAATAAGAAATGCTCATGAGGCTGTGGTGAAAAAGGAACCCTAAATTTTTGGTGAGTGTAAACTAGTACAACCATTATAGCAGTCAGTATGAAGAGTTGTCAAAGAACTGAAATTAGAAATTCCATACAACCCAGCTCACCCCAAAGAGCTTAATATATCACACTCCAGTGATGCATGCACACCAATGTTTATAGCAGCATAACTCATAATAGCTAAGTTCTGGAAACACCCTGTATACCCATCAACAGGTCATTGGTTAAAGAGCATGTGGTATCTATATATAACAGCATAGTTTTCTGCTGTAAAGAATGACAGATTTGAGACAATTGTAGGAAAATAGATGCATCTAGAAAATATAGACACAGAAGCTTAAACACCACATGGCATCATTTGAGTGAGGCAAAGGACAATCAGAGAGAATAATAAACGATGGATAGAAGGGGAATAGGAGATGGATCTCTTGCAATAGGGAAGTGATCCAAGGGAAAGTTAGAGTGGTGACAAGGACAGAAAGGGGAAATAAGAAAAAGACATGCCATGTACAAGGATTTATTATCCTCAATTAATATAAACATTATATGCAATAACAAGAGCTAAATGCATGACATCAGTAAGAAAGAAAATGGGGATGGGAAATTGGAGAAGGGAGGAAGGGGAGAAAAAAGGGAGGGGATTAAAGACAAAGAAACAAGCTGTGAAACATAACCACTCCCCAAGATGGTGGTAAACTGCATGAATTGCAAAATGTATTAAAAAAAGAAGTTTTAGGCTGTACACAGATGAAATGCTATTGTAACAAGCACTGAAATATAGCACTTAATTAGATCTTTTTAGGTGTTTTGGAGATAGGGTCTTGCTATGTAGCCCAGGCTGGTCTCCAACTTGAAGTGATCCACCTGCCACAGCCTCAGCCTCCATATTCCTGGGATCACTGATGTGTGCCACCATGCCTGGCTGAAGTATAGGACATTCGAAGACATTTCTTCCTTTGAGAGGTAAGTGGCTTCCTGAGATGTAGGGCATACACAGCTTCCCCACCGTCCTCACAACAGATGAAAAGCAAAATATGAACATGATGACCCCAGGAAGCCTAGAGCCTGGGTTTCCTTTCCACAAGGGGACAATGAACTGGCAGGGATGAAGCTGGACAACAAGGTGGAAGATGGCTCGAAGGGATAAAGCTAATGCAGAGATGTGCATTACCTCTTTGTGATCCCTGCACACTGTTTCTTAAGCTAAATTACCTTTGCCGACTTTTAAATGGAGAGATGATGATTTGAGAAAAGAGGCCGCTCCATCTCCTCACTGCTAGATTTAATCAAATCCTTCCCATTCTTAACCAAATACAGGGACTACTTTGATTTGTTCACTGGTCAGCAGGTAAAATCAATATTCCATAAGTACATTATTTATTTGCAAATTTTTAAAATTAATTTTATTGGTACATTTTAGGTATATGACATTCAGCATTGGAAATTTGTACCTTACATAATATATCCCGATTCTTATTTTTCCACATTCCCCTCCCTTCCCATCAACCCCTCCACCCTCATTATTTATAGACTGTCTTTCAATTTTTTCCTTTCATCATATTAATTCCATTCCCTTCTTTGCTTTCCCCAAGCCCTCCGACTTCCCCTTTGGACCTTTTCTATTTCACATTATCTATTATACATTCTGATCCTTATTCCATGTTCAGTTTCTCACACCAGAGAAACTATTTGGTATTTACACTACTGTCCTATTTATTTCACTTAAGAGTAGTGCCCCAATGTGCATCCATTTAGTTATAAATGTCTCTCATTTCTCATTCTTTATAGCTCAGTGGTACTGCATTAAAATATTTTTTCTTTATCCAGTCTCCAATTGATGGGTTATTGAGGTGTTTCCAATTTTTAGCTATTACAAACTGTACTGCTAAGGACACGGGTGCAAATATATTGCTGTGGTTTGCTTCTTTTGGGAAGATAATCAGTAGGAGAATACCTGGGTCAAATGAGACCTCAAATCCTAGTTGCTTGAGATATCTCCATACTGATTTCCACAGTGGTTGCACCAGTCTACACTCCCACCAGGAGTGGAGAAGGATTCCTTTTTCCCCAACCCCTCCCAACATTTGTTATTGGTTGACTTCTTCATAGCAGCCATTCTTTGTGGAGTGAGGTGGAATCTCAGTGTTGCTTTCATTTGCATCTCTCCAATGATCAGTGATGTTAAACATTTATTCATATGTTTATTTGATATTTCTACTTCTTTGAGAAATGTCTGTTCATTTCAGATGCCCATTTTTGGGTTGAGACTTTAAATTTGGGAGGTCTGTTTTTTAAAGTTCTTTATATATTCTAGATAGTAGCCCTTTGTCTGAGGAACAGCTAGTGAAAACTTTTTCCCTCATTGAGGGTGGTCTCATCACACTGTTGGTGGTTTCTCTTGCTGTGCAGAAGCTTTTTAGTAAGAAGTGATCCCGTTTGTTGATTCTTTGTGCTAGTTGAGGGGCAACTGAGGTTTTGTTCATGAAATCTTTTTCTACACCAGTGTCTTCAAGAGTTCTACCTAACCTCTCTTCCAGCTGGTTTAGTGTTTCTGTTTTAATATTTAGATATTTAATTCATTTTGATTGTTGTTAAATGCATGGTGAGAGATATGGGTCATTTTAATCTTTGCCAAGTTGAAACCCAGTTTTTTCAGAACCATTTATTAAAGAGGCTGTCTTGGAAGTTCCACGGCTGTCCCAGGCCCCGCCCATGCCACAGTGAGTTCCACTTACCTGCGCAGGAGCCTCTAAGGTGCAATCTCTCCCCACCCCCACGCCTCTGGCCATCTGGCTTTTCTGCTACCTGGTCCCACACTACAGAGGAACAGGGGATTATAAAGAACCTTGTCCTGAGTGCCACAAGATAGAGCAGAAGTTAGTAACAGAAAGAGGGCTTCTCAGGCTCCTCAATGAAAACTGAAGGTCAGTGGAAAAGAAAAGAGAATCTCTATAATACAGGCACATCAGACCTCTGTACTTGGTCTGCAGCTGGGTTGCTGAGACTCATTGACTTGTATATGCTCAGGGATTTCTATGATGTCTACTGTGACAGCAGAGACATACCTTGAAGGAGGCCCATAATTTTTACTTTTTGCTATATGCAATAAAGAAAATCTTTTTCTTTTTTCTCTTTTTAATTCTTAAATTTTACTTTGTTCTACTCTTCAAATTTTTACTTTTCTTTCTATTATCTTTTCTTTCTCTCTGTCTCTCACTTGTTCTCTCACTGTCCCACATTGCTCATCATCTCCCCATTTGTTCCTTTCTGCACTGAATTTGGATTCCTCTTTTATTTTTCTTTTCTTCTTCTTTTCCCTCTCTTATCATTAGGTTTAAAGGAAAGTAAATATAGTATCAACCCTCCCTGTTACTGTTAGGTGATTCTATTCACATCTTTGTTCTTTCACTCTACCTTTTCCTTTTGCCTTGAACAACTTCTTAGATTTTGTGTGATCTTCCTGTGTCTTCTGGCCTCATCGGTAATCTTTCCTGATCTTTCTACCTGTCCCTCCCTCCCCAACTCCTTTTAACTCCTCACCCAAAGGGGAAAGATGCTATATTGAAGAGTTTATTCATTATAAACTTATGTTGGGTTGGTCCTCAGTTTTAATTTAACTCACATAGTTAAATGTGATAGATTAGTAACTACCACAAATTGATATTTTCTAAACAGTGCTTCATGCTATGGTATTGCTGATTGTGGCATTTGGCCTTACATGTTGTGATTGATCTGATTAGTTTTCCTTCCTGGTATAAGGAAAATAAAATAGCCTCAGAGTCATTGGAGCTCTCAAAGCTCAAACACAAGCTATATCTGGAAGACACCTCTGAAAAGCAATTATTCCACAAGGGTTTTAAACACAAGAAACAAAGATACCTACATTAAGCAATTTTGAAATATCACCCCAGGAATTAAACCAAGGAGAGTACCAAAAAACAAAAAATGAGAAGACATTTAAAGAAGGCACAAACACAGGCTTTCATGCCACAAAAAGTAAATTCTGAGGGAAATGAGGTGGAAAAGACTGATAAGCAAATCCTTGGACACCCTGAACTGATAGCACAGGAAGTAACAAAGCAGATGCATGAGGCTGTAGAAAAATTCAAAGCAGAAATAATTTCCCAAATAAATACAGAGATGGTGAGCAGAGTGAAAGACATGATTAGAGGATCTAGAGCAGAAAAAGATAAGAAAATAGATGACATCAGAAACATGCTGAAAGCCATGAATGCCCAGCATAAGAAAGAAATGGAAAACATGAAACAGATTCAAACAGATATTCAGAAGATTAAAAACTCCATTGAAAGCATGCCGAGCAGACTAAGAGAATCTGAAGACAGAATATAAGACGTAGAAGACAGGGTTGTGGTTAAGGACCATGAAAATAGAGATTTCTTAAAGATAGTAAGGTACCATGAGAAATCAATCCAACAGCTGCCAGATAACACAAAGAAGAAGTACATAAGACTGATAGGACTCCACAAAAAAACAGGAGAAAGTACAACTGACATAAAAAAATATGTTCACAGAAGTAATAGTAGAAAATTTCCCAGACAGAGGTAGAGAATTGGACATACAGATAAGTGAGGCTTACAGAAATCCAACTAGCCATGACCAAAAAAAATCTACACCTAGACATATAATAGTCAAGATCCCAGAAACTGAACAGAAGAATAAAATTCTACAGGCAGCGAGAGAAAAGAAATAAATCACCTATAAGGGAAATCCCACCAGAATTGTGGCAGATTTCTCAATGCAAACCCTCAAATCAGGGAAACCTGGCGTGAAGTATTTCAAGCCCTAAAAGAAAATAACTTCCAACCTAGGCTGTTGTATCTGGCAAAATTATCTTTCAAAATCGATGGGGAAATTAGATACTTTCATGACAAAGAACACCTGAGTAATTTCATGAACACCAAACCAGCACTCCAAACAATTTTAAGCAATATCCTAGAAAAAGGCAATGAAGGTCACAACTCCATGAGGCCCAACAGAGAGAAGCCACTAGGCAAGGTAAGACACTAAAGTGAAAGGGGGGAAAATAAGAAATAAAAGAACCAACAACAGTAAAACATCATGACAAGGATGAGTCAATATTTCTCAATTATAACCATCAATGTTGATGGCCTCAATTCACCAATCAAAAGAAATAGACTGGCAGAATGGATTAAAAGGAAAATGCAACAATGTGCTGTATACAAGAAACACACCTAAATCAAAAGAAAAGCCATATACTGAAAGTAAAAGGATAGAAAACAGTTTTCCACATGACAAGAATCTGTAAAAAAGCAGGGGTAGCAATCTTATTTGCAGAAAAAGTAGATTTCAAATCAAAACTACTGAAGAGAGACAAAAATGTTCACTGCATCCTCGTGAAGGGAACATTCCAAGAGGAAGAGATGACAATCCTAAATATATATGCACCAAATATGAATGCCCCCAACTATGCAAAACAAATATTAATGGTCTTGAAAAAACAAATAAGCTCTAATACAATTGTAGTGGGGAACCTCAACACCCTTCTATCACAAATAGACAAATCAAATAGAAAAAAATTAACAATAAAATTCTAGAACTGAAGCAAGCTATTGAACAAATGGACTTAATAGATGTTTACACAGTGCTCCACCCCACAAAATCAGAAAATACATTCTTTTCAGCTGCAAACAGGTCATTCTCCAAAACAGATCACATGCTAGCTAATAGGACATATCTAAGTAAATGTAAAAGAATTGAAGTCATCCGCTGCATATTATCAGATGATAGTGCAATAAAATTGGAGATCAATAAGGAAAGAAACCACAAAATTCCCACAAGCACATGGAAATTGAACAACACCCTCCTGAAAAACCAATGGGTCACAGAGGAAATTAAAGAAATTAGACAGTTTCTACAAGTAAATGATAATGTCAGTACAACACACAAGAATCCGTGGGACTCAATGAAAGCAGTTCTACATGGGAAAATCATAGCAGTGAATGCCCATATTAGGACAACAGAGAGAACTCAGTTAAATAACCTAATGCAGAACCTCAAGCTCCTACAAAAAGAAGAGCATAACAAATCCAAAACTTGTACAAGGAAATTATAAAGATCTCAGCAGAAATCAATGCAATGGGGACTAAGAGAATGATAGAAAAAAATCAATGAATCAAAGAGTTGGTTTTTTGAAGGAATAAATAAAATTGATAAACCTTTAGAAAACCTTCTCAAAAAAGGAAAGAAAAGGCTCTAATTCATGCAATTAAGAATGAAAAAGCTGAAGCCACAATAGATCCAGCAGAAATCCAGAGGATCATCAATACCTAATTTGAGGACTTGTACTCTAATGAAATGGAAAACACAGAAGAAATGGACAGATTCCTAGACACATATGAATTGCCAAAATTAAATGAAGATATAGAAATTCTAAACATGCCAATAACAAAGAGTGAAAATGAAAATGTAATAAATAATTTACCAACAAAGAAAAGCCCAGGTCCTGATGGCTTCACTATTGAATTTGACAAGGCATTTAAAGAAGAACTAGTGCCATTATGCTTTAAACTCATTAAGGAAATTGAAAGGGAAGCAAAGCTTCCAGATTCATTCCTGGAAGCAAGGGTTACTTTGCTTCCAAAACCAGGGAAAAACCCAACCCAAAATGAGAACTACAGACCAATTTCCCAAATGAACATAGATGTAAAAATCCTCAAGAATATAATGGCAAACAGAATACAGAGTGTCATCAAGAAGATCATACACCCTGACCAAGTTGGATTTATCCCAGGGATGAAAGGATGGTTCAATATCTGCAAATCAATAAATGTAACACACTATATTAACAGAGTCAAGGACTAAAACCACATTATCATCTCAATAGATGTAGAAAAATCATTTGAAAAAATCCAACACCTATACATGATAAAAATGCTACTAAACATGGGAATAGAAGGTCTTTATCTTAACCTGATTAAGTCTATCTATGAAAAACCAACAGCCAACATCATACTCAATGGTCAAAAACTGAAAACTTTCATGCTAAAATCAGGAACAAGACAAGGATGACCACTATCACCACTTCTGTTCAATATTGTTCTGGAAATATTAGCCATAGCAATTAGAAAAGAGAAAGAAATAAAAGGAATAAAGATAGGAAAGGAAGAAGTGAAACTGTCATTATTTGCTGATGATATGATAATTTACATAGAAGATCCAAAAAACTCGATCAAATGTCTTCTACACCTAAATGACAGATTCAGTAGAGTAGCTGGATACAAGGTCAACACTCAAAAAACAATAACCTTCTTGTACACAAATAACAGACTCACTGAGAGAGAAATTAGGGAAACAATTCCTTTTACAGTAGCATCTAAAAAAATGAAATATCTAGGAATCAGCAAAAGACCTCTACACTGAAAACTACAGCACTTTGCAAAAAGGAGATCAAAAAGGATATAACAAAATAGAAAGATATCCCTTGGTCCTGGGTAGGAAGAACCAATATAGTGAGAATGCCCATACTTCCAAAACTATAACATAGATTTAATGCAATGCCAATTGAAATTTCAACAACATACTTCCTAGAACCAGAGAAAATAATCCAAAAATTCATTTGGAACCATAAGAAACCTAGAATAGCAAAAACAACTCTAGGCAACAGAGACATGGCTGGGAGTATTACAATCCCCAACTTGAAACTATACTACAAAGCTATGGTGATAAAAACAGCATGGTACTGGCAAACAAACAGACCCAAAGATCAGTGGAATAGATTAGAAGATGCAGAAACAACTCCAGACATACTCAACCACCTCATCTTTGACAAAGGAGCCAACCACCCTCATTGGAGGAAAGATAGCCTATTTAATAAATGGTGTTAGAAAAACTGGATTTCAATCTGCCAAAGATTAAATCTAGACCCATACCTATCACTGTACACTAAACTGAGATCCAAGTGGATCAAAAATCTAAATGTTAAGACAGAAACACTAAACTTGCTGGAAGATAAGTTCAGTAAAACTCTTGATGACATTGGGATAGGAAAAGACTTCATGACCAAATCTTCAATAGCACGGGAGCTAGCACAAAGAATTAACAACTGGGATCTCATCATATAAAAAAGCTTCTGCACTGCAAGAGAAACTACCAAGAGAGGTAAGAGATAACTTACAATGTGGGAAGAAATTTTTAGCACCTGTACCTCAGACAAAGGTCTACTATCAAGAATATATAAAGAACTGAAAAAAGTCAGAACCCCCTAATTCAAAGACCCAATTCAAACATGGGCATCCAAAATGAACAGACATTTCTCAAAGAAGTAAAATTGGCAAATAAATAGATGAAAAAATGTTCAACATCACTGGTCCTCTGAGAGATGCAGATGAAAACAACACTGAGATTCCACCTCATCCCACAAAGAATGGCTGCTATTAAGAAATCAACCAATAACAAATGCTTGTGGGGGTGTAGAGAGAAAGGAACCCTTCTCCATTGCTGGTGAGAAGGTAGACTGGTGCAAGCACTGCAGAAATCAGTATGGAGATACCTCAAAGAACTAGGACTACAGGTCCCATTTGACCCAGCTATTCCCCTACTGGGATTCTTCCCCAAAGAATTAAAAGAATCATACTACAGCAATATATATGCACCCATGTTTATAGTGGGACAATTTGCAATAGATAAACCTTGGAAAAAGCCCAAGTGCCCATCAACTAGAAACTGGATAAAGAAGATGTGGTTTTTTTTATAAAATGGAGAACTATGCAGCCATAAAGGATGAGAAACTAGAGACATTTATAGCTAAATGGATGCATGTTGAGGCCATACTCTTAAGTGAAATAAATAGGACACACATGTGTAAATACTGAAGTTTCTCTAGTGTGAGAAACTGAAAGTGTAAATAAGGGTTATAATGATTAAAATGAATAATTGATAATTTGAAATAGGAAACATCCAAGGGTATGGGGGTGGCAGGAGGGGAAGGGGAAAGGGAAGGAGGTAAAGGAAAAATTATGACAAAGAAAAAACATGGAATCAAAGTCTGTGTAAATAGGGAAGTGGGGGGGGTGAAGGCTGCACAGGCAATGGGAGAAAAAAATAAGAACTAAGATACATCATGTTCAGGTACAAACACCCAATGATAAATGTAAACATATTGTAGACCTAAAATGTACCAATAAATACATAAATTTTAAAAAACAAAACAAAAAAAAGAGACTATCTTTCCTCCAGTTAGGGTGTTTGGCTCCTTTGTCAAAGATGAGGTGGCTGAGTATGTTTGGAGTTGTTTCTGCATCTTCTAATCTATTCCACTGACCTTTGGGTCTGTTTTTTTTGCCAGTACCATGCTGTTTTTATCACAGTAGCTTTGTAGTATAGTTTCAAGTTGGGGATTGTGATACCCCCTACCTTGTCTTTGTTGCCAAGATTTTTTTTGCTATTCTAGGTCTCTTCTTGTTCCAAAAGAATTTTGGATTGTTTTCTCAAAGTCTGTGAAGTATGCTGTTGGAATTTCAATTGGGTTTGCAATGAATCTATATATCCATTTTGGAAGTATGAGCATTTTTTTTTGGTACCAGAGATAAAACTCAAAACCTTGTGTCTGCCAGGCAGGCAGGGTGCCACTGAGCTAAATTCTCAGCCCTGGCCATTTTCACTACATTGGTTCTTCCTACCCAGGAGCAACAGATGTCTTTCCATTTTCTGATATCCTCTTTGATGTCTTTTTTCAGAGTGCTATAGTTTTCAGAGTAGAGGTCTTTGATTTCTTTCATTAGGTCGATTCCTAGGTTTTTCATATTTTTGTTTTTTGGATGCTATTGGGAAAAGAATTGTTTTTCCAATTCCTCTTTCAGTGAGTCTGTTGTTTATGTACAGGAAAGCTATTAATTGTGTGTTGACCTCGTATCCAGCTACTCTATGAATTTGGTCAATAAGACTGGAAGACTTTTGGTGGAGCTCTTCAGGTCTTCTATATAGAGTATCACATGGTCTGCAAATAATGAAAATTATTCTTCATTTCCTATCTTTATTTCTTTTCTTTCTCTAGTGTAATTGCTGTGGCTATTTCAAAAAGTGTACTGAACAGGAGTGGGGATAGTGGACATCTTTGTCTTCTTCCTTATTTTCATGTGAATGATTTCAATTTTTGACCATTTAGTATTATATTGGCTGTTGGGTTTTATAGATGGCTTATATCAGGTTGAGATATGCTTCCAATTTTCTGTAGGTTTTTTTTTTTTTTTTTTTTTGGTACCAGGGATCGAACTCAGGTTGGGGTTAGGTCTTTTTCTAGATGTTTGAGGTTCAGCATCATGTTCATTTGAGCTCAATCTGTTTTCCTAATGAGTATTCACTGCTATGAATTTCCCTTATAAGACTGCTTTCATTGTGTTCCATAGATTCTGATGTTATATTGACATTGTTATTTAATTGTAGAAACTGTCTGATTTCTTCTTTAATTTCCTCTGTTACCCACTGGTTGTTGAGAAGTGGGCTGTTCAATTTCCATAAGCTTATGAAATTCTTGCAGTTTCTTTTGCTATTTATCTCCAATTTCATCACACTATGTTCTGATAATATACAGTGGATAACTTCAATTCCTTTGCCTTTACTTAAACAAGTTGTATGAAAAAGTATGTGGTCTATTTTGGACAATGACCCATGGGCAGCTGAAAAGAACATGTATTCAGATTTTGTGGGGTAGAACACTTTGTAAACATCTGTTAAGTCCATTTGTTCAAGAGTTGATTGAGTTCTAATATTTCCTTACATTTTGTCTAGTTGATCTACCAATTTGTGACAGTGGAGTATTGAGGTCCATCACTACTATTGTATTAGTGCTTATCTGATTTTTCATGTCTGTTAATATTTGGGTTTTTTTGTGCCAGGGATTGAACTCAGGACCTTGTGCTTGCAAGGCAGGCATGGTGGCACTGAGCTTTGGGTACACTCGTATTTGGTGCATATATATTTATGATTGCCATCTCTTCCTCTTGGATTTCTCCATTTACAAGGGTGTAGTGGCCTTCTTTGTCTCTCTTAATTACTGTTGGTTTGAAATCTATTTGATCTGCAAATAAGATAACTACTCCTGCTTTTGGGGGGGGTTCTGTCACATGGAGTATTGTTTTACACCCTTTGACTTTCAGTCTATGAGTTTCTTTTTTAATTAAGTGTGTTTCTTGTATGCAGTATATTGTTGGATCTTGCTTCTTGACCCATTCTCCTAGTCTATTTCTTTTGATTGGTGAATTGAGACCATTAACATTGATGGTTATGACTCATTCATATTGACTTATCCTTGACTTATCCTTATTATGACCTTTTCTTGCAGTTGGATACTCCCTGTTTGCATTTAATTTCTCGTCATGCCACATAGATTCATTCTGCTGGCATTCCTGAGGTTGTGATCCTCATTGTCTTTGCCTAGGATAGTCTCTAAAATTTTTTGGAGTGCTTATTATATTCATGAAGTTTCTCAGGTACTCTTTGTCCAGAAAGTATCTTATTTCTCCATCAATTTTGAAAAATAATTTTGCAGGGTACATCAATCTGGGCTGGAGGTTGTTTTCCTTTAGGGCTTGAAATACATCACTCCAAGCTCTTCTTGCCTTGAGGGTTTGTGAAGAGAAGTCTGCTGTAATTCTGAGGGGGTTTCATTTGTATGTGATTTGTTTCTTTTCTCTAACTGCTTGTATGATTTTGTTCTTCTGTTGAGTTTCTGGAATCTTAACTATTATATGTGTATGTGTAGATTTTTTTGCTCAAGGCTAGTTGGAGTCCTATATGCCTCACTTATCTGTATGTCAAATTCTTTTCCCGTGCTTCAGAAGCTTTCTCCCATTACTTCTGTGAACTGTTTTTTAATGTCATTTGCACTCTCTCATGTTTTTTTCATTAACTCTGATCAGTCTTATGTTATTCTTTACATCATCTATCACCTGCTGAATGCTTTCTCAGGGTCCCTTACTATTTTTAAGAAATTTTTCTTTTCCTGGTCACTAAATGCAATCCTGTCCTCTATACCTGATACTCTGTCCTCACACTGGCTCACTGTGCTGCATAGACTTTCAATGGAGTTTTTAATCTCCTGAATGTCTGTTTGCATCTGTTTTATGGATTACATTTGTTTCCTGTGCTAGGATTCCATCGTGTCCCTCAGATCCTCTATTTTTTATCTGTGTCTGCTCTAGAGTTATTAATCATGACTTGTATTATGGACAAAATCTGTTATCTGACAAATTATTTCTAATTTCATTTTTTCCAGATCCTCTTTTGTTGCCAGTTCAGGGAGTCCTGGTGGTTGAGTATGAGATGGTTCTATCTCGTTACCCCTTGGGATTGCCTTAGGTGATCTGGAAGTCTAGTTTTGAGACTAGTTTATGTGTCTTCTCAGTTCAACAGATGCAGGCTGCTGTGCCTTTGTTGAGGTGACTTTCTGCTTCACCCTGTGGGCTTCAATTTTCAGCAAGCCACTGAGAAGTCTTTTCTCTGCTGCTCACTACTTTGCTAATTTCTGGGTTCAGAATGGTGCTCTTTTGGATCACCCTGCTGCCCTGTTTGCTAGGTGGTGCTCTGGGTGGGGCCTGTGCACACTTGAGATAGTATCTGGGCATGCCTCTGTCTGGGGCCTGAACCCCTGTGTATCTGTTGTCTGGGAGGGCCTTGGGCTAGGGGTTGTGTACCTGACTAGCTGGCTTCTGAGCAGGCTTCTGGCTGGGGTCTGCAGGCACTTTCACGAGGATCTGGATGGGCCTCTGACTGTTGCTTGTACACCTATACAGCTCTTTTCCAGGCAGGCTTTTCACTGGGGCCAGTGGCCCCAAGCTTCTAGGGTCAGGGTGGGGCCCTGGCTGGGACTTGCCCACACCCACACAGCTCTGGTCCACATGCTGTAGTTACAAATTTTAACAAACTTCAGAAATGCAAAGTAAAAATGATTCATTGTAAGTCAGTTAATAATATTCATGCACTAAGTGCTAGATATATTTAGACCATTCAAAAGACCAAAATATTTCCAAAGAAAGAGAAGTTTTACAAAAATTCTGTTAGAATATATGCTACCATTCTCCACTTACTAAGTATAAATATTGTCTTAATTGAAATACAGAAAACTTAGAAATTGTAGAGAGTGAAGATTTACCAATCCCATTTGCTTTCATTTCTCAGCACCAGATAGAGAAGGGCATCCAGGGCCTCCATGTCCCTAAACACATGCTCTATGACTGAACCACATTCAGTTCACCAATGTTTTTGATGCCAACCTCCCCCTTAAATAATCTCTTGTTTTAAATATGTCACAAAATGAATTTTGAAATATTTAGAATTAGGTGATAATTTAAGGACATTGTCAAAGTTTGAAATAAAAAGTTCAGTTAAATATAGAGGTTTCAAGAAACATGTTTAGCAAAACAGTTCATGAGAACAAAATTAATAAAACTGAATTCAATAATCTGAACACTATGAACAAGAAATAACAAGGCAGGTGTGACCTCAAAACTCACTATGAAAATGAGAAATATTTGCAAAGACCACTGATATTTTTATTTGTGAGAAAGAGACACTATTAGCCCATGTTGGCACCCAATTTTGATCCTGTTGATAGTCTGGAATACTGGGGTTACATGAGTATACTGTACCTCTGCATTTGGTCAGTGGAGGATATTTTAAAATAAAATGTATAATTAAATGATCATTTAATGAACTTTTGATAGTAGATATAAATTCCTAGTAATATGTCAAATTTCAAATATGGTATATGAATAAGAGGGACTGTGGAGAATTCAACAAGTTGGCAAGCAACTCAAGTGGCAATTAAAAACCTTCCCTTCATAAATTCATCTCCAAATGGGATTACAGGTGCTTCCATAAAACTGAGATATAGATTAAGATGAGATATATATCTATACCAATTCCTCATGATCAATATATTTGTTATGTGTACAAAATATAAACTAATGTAACCATTATCCTAAAAAATATGCTTAGCTAGACAATGTCTCCTATGTCTAATAAAAAAGGGGGGAGCATAAGAGAGCCAGGCATGGTGGTATATACATGTAGTTCTAGCACTTGGAAGAGTGAGTCAGGAGGATTGCCATGAGTTCAAGGCCAGCCTAGGCTACATAGTGAGTTTAAGGCCAGTACTGGGCTACATAGTGAGATCCTATCTATCAGTTAGTCTATCAGTCAATCAATCAAAAGAAATCCCTGCAGAAATTTCATCAAGTTAGTGTGATCTTTACCTGAAACCAGGCAATCTGTTTATAAGAAAAGCCTATAACACCTATGCAGACAGATTTTCAAGGCCTGGATAAAACATTATACAGTAAATTACAAGGGTTTATTAGAAAATAGCTTCTCATCTTGGTAGGAACCCAAGTGGTAGCAACAGTCCCTAGCATATGTGATGCCCTGGGACAACTACATATATGCAAACACAGAGACATATACTCACACACATACATACTCACATTGCCATAATATCATAATTAAGTGATGTTTGTATATTTATGAAAGATTAGGATGGTTCAGTATCAAAAACAGAAATCAACAAAGAAAAACCTTATTTGAATCCTGGCATAAACATGTTTCCTAAATTTTAATTTCTATCATTTATTAAATGTCTGTAATAAAAAGCCAAAAGGGATTAACAATTAAATAAAACACATATACCACAAAATTAACATATGGGACTGTAAATGAAGACACTCTTATGAATTCTTTTACAATCAGAAATAAGTCAAGGATATTCACTATATCCACTGTTCTGCCATGTGAGACCAAAATTCATGTGTCATGTTATAATACAGGGAAGAGAAATAAGTGACATAGGATTGAAATAGAAGAGGCAAAATTATTATCCACAGATGATGAAAGTAGCCACATCTTAGAACAACAGGAAGATCTATCTTGTCAGAGATCAACTGGAAAATAAGTCTTTCTCATAGTTTTAATACTAAAACTATATGAATGCAATAAAACCAAGGGATCCCCAATCAGAAAACATAGTATGAGGGAATAGTTCTCAAATCTGTTTTTTTTTTAAATGAATGTCAGAAGAACACGCCGAATCAGCCTGGTGCAGGCAGGCGGGTCTGTGCACACACTAGTGAGGCCCTGGGTCACACAGAGGATGCTGGGTTGCCCTGCTGCAGGCAGACGGGTCTGCCCATGCCCTATCTCAGCCTTGAGTCACAAAAAACATGCCAAGGCAGCCCACTGCAGACAGGCAAGTCTGTGCACACCCTACCGAGGTCCTGAGTTGTGCAGAGGGCACCAAGTAAACCCAGTGCAGACAGGAAGGTCTGCCCACAACCTAGCGAAGTCCCCAGTGAAGCAGAACACATGCTGAATGAGCCTGCTGCAGACAGGTGGGTCTGTGCCCGCTCTACCAAGGTCCTGAATCACACGGAAGACACTGAATCAACCTGCTACAGACAGGCAGCCACCTGATTCCACACTACAAAGATGCAGAGGACACCAGACCACCAGACCAAGGTACTGAGCCGTACCAGAGGTAGGGGCTTCTGAGCTGTCGTCCCACTTCTCCTGGTCCAGAGGAAGGGGCTTCCCAGGAACCATCACTCCCGCTGCTCCCAGCCCAGAGGAAAGGGCTTTTGGGCCACCTTCTGTCCCACTACTCCTGGCCCAGAGGAAGGGGCTTCTGGGTGACCATCCCTCCCACTGCTCATGGCCCACAGGGAGGGGCTTCTGAGCCACCATCCCAATGCTCCTGGTCCAGAGGAAGGGGTTTCCCAGCCACCATCACTCTGGCTGCTCCCAGCCCACAGAAAAGGATTTTTGGCTCACCATTCCTACTGCTGCTCCCGGCCCCTATCCCAGCTCAGCCAGCTCAGAGAAGGTAATCCATGAAGGTGCTAACAGCCCCCTGCCCCAGTTGAAATGAGAAAACATGTAAATAAGTCAAAACCAGACTTCCAGATCACATACAGCAACCTCAAAGGGAAATGAGATGGAACACTCTGATACTCAAACACCTGGACCCAATGAACTGGTAACAAAAGGGGATCTGGAAAAAATGAAATCAAATAATTTCTCAGATAACATGAGAAATTGTGCCCCTAGTGCAAGACATAATTAATAAATCTAGAGAGGAGCTCAGGAACATGATGGAATCACAACATAAGAAACAAATGGAATCCATAAAACAGATGCAAATAGATTTCCAGGACATGAAAAACTCCATTGAATGTCTACACAGCAGAATGAGCCAATGTGAGGACAGAATTTCAGATAGAGAAGATAAGACTGCAAACAGTGACCAGGAAAAAAAAAATTGCTTCAAAATTATAAGGGAACATGAGAAATCAATCCAGCAGTTGCTAGATGATGCAAAGAAGAATAACATAAGACTGATTGGGCTCAATGAAGAAACAGGAGAGAGTTCAGATGACATAAAAAATCTCTTCACAGAAATAATGGCAGAAAACTTCCCAAGCAAGGCAAAAGAGCTTGACATACAGATAAGTGAGGCATATAGGACTCCAAATAGCATTGATCAAAAAAATGGACACATAGGCATATAATCGTTAAGACTCCAGAAGCACAACAGAAGAACAAAGTTCTCCAAGCAGTGAGAGAAAAGAAACAAATCATATACAAAGGAAAGCCCATCAGACTGACAGCAAACTTCTCAACACAAACCATCAAGGCAAGAAGAGCTTGGAATGACATATTCTAAGCCCTAAAAGAAAACAGCCTCCAACCCAGATTGATGTACTCTGCAAAACTATCTTTCAAAAAGGGTGGAGAAATAAGATACTTTCATGACAAAGAGCACCTTAGGAACTTCGTGAATACCAAACCAGCACTCCAAAGAATTTTACACAATATCCTGGGAACAGACATTGAGGATCACAACCCCAGGAAGCAAAGCAGAATGAACCCATCTGGCATGACAAGAAACTAAATGTAAAGTGGGAGAACCCAACTAAAAGAAAGAGTCATGGCAATGACAAGTCAATATGTTTCAGTTATAACCATCAACATTAATGGTCTCAATTCACCAATCAAAAGAAATAGACTTGCAGAATGGGTCAAGAAGCAAAATCCAACAATATGCTGCATACAAGAAACACACTTCATTCAAAAGGAAACTCATAGACTGAAAGTTAAAGGGTGGAAAACAATACTGCATGTGACAGGAACCCAAAAAAAAGCAGAAGTAGCTATTCTCTTGGCAGGTCAAGTAGACTTCAAACCAACACTGATTAAGAGAGACAAAGAAGGACACTACATCCTTGTAAAGGGAAGAATCCAAGAGGAAGAGATGACAATCATAAATATCTGTGCACAAAACACTAGTGTGTCTAACTATATAAAAAAATACTAACAGACATGAAAAGTCATATATGCACTAATACAATTGTAGTGGGGGACCTCAACACCCCACTGTCACAAATAGATCAACTACACTAAAAATAAGTAATGAAATACTAGAACTCAATTGAACTCTTGAACAAATGAACTTAACAGATGTTTACAGAGTCTTCCACCCCACAAAATCACAATACACATTCTTCTCAGCTGCACATGGGTCATTCTCCAAAATAGACCACATACTCACACATAGAACTTGTTTAAGTAAGTGCAAAAGAATTGAAGTTATCCCCTGTATATTATCAGACCATACGGCAATGAAATTGGAGACCAATAGCAAAAAAGCTCTAAAAATTTCATAAACACGTGGAAATTGAACAACACACTTCTGAACAATCCAATATCAACAAATGAAATTGAAAACGTAATTCAAATCTTATCAACTAAGAAAAGCCCGGGCCCTGATGGCTTCACTGCTGAATTCTACAAGACATTTAGAGAGGAACTGCTGCCACTACTGTTTAAACTCTTCAATGAAATTGAAAGGGAAGCAATACTCCCAAATTCATTCCTGGAAGCAAGCATCACCTTGATCCCCAAAGCTGAGAAAGACCCAACTGAAAAAGAGAACTATAGGCCAATCTCACTAATGAACATAGATGCAAAAATCCTTAATAAGATACTGGCAAACAGAATGCAGAAGATCATTAAGAAGATCATACACCCTGATGAAGTGGGATTCATCCCAGGGATGCAGGGATGAGTCAATATATGCAAATCAATCAATGTAATACACTATATCAATAGAGCCAAGGACAAAAACCATAGGAATATCTCCATAGATGCAGAAAAAGCATTTGACAAAATCCAACATGCATTTATGATAAAAACCCTACAAAAAAATTGGAATAGATGGTCTCTACCTCAAACTGATAGAAGCCATCCATGAAAAACCAACAGCCAATATCATACTAAATGGTCAAAAACTGAAATCCTTCACACTAAAATCAGGAACAAGACAAGGATGTCCACTATCACCACTCTTGTTCAATAGAGTTCTGGAAACATTAGCCATGGCAATTAGACAAGAGAAAGAAATAAAAAGAATAAAGATAGGTAATGAAGAAGTCAAATTGTCATTATTTGCAGATGACATGATACTCTATATAGAAGACCCCAAGAACTCCACCAAAAGTCTTCTAGACTTAAGAACCAAGTTCAGTCAAGTAGCTGGTTACAAGGTCAACACACAAAAATCAATAGCTTTCCTCTACACGAATGACAGACTCACTGAGAGAGAAATAGGGCAAATAATTCCTTTCACAATAGCATCCAAAAAACTGAAATACCTAGGAATCACCCTAACAAAAGAAATCAAAGACCTCTTCTCTGAAAACTATGGCACTCTGAAAAGAGAGATTGAAGATGATATCAGAAAATGGACAGACATCCCCTGCTCCTGGGTAGGAAGGATTAATATAGTGAAAATGGCCATACTTCCAAAACTGCTATATAGATTTAATGCAATTCCAATTGAGATCCCAGCAGCACACTTCATAGACCTCGAGAAAACAATCCAAAAATTCATTTGGAGCAAGAAGAGACCCAGAATAGCCAAACCAATTCTAGGTAACAGAGACCTGGCAAGGGGTATCACAATCCCCAACTTGCAACCCTACTACAAAGCTACTGTGATAAAAACAGCATGGTGCTGGCAAAGAAACAGATTTGAGGACCAGTGGAACAGATTAGAAGATGCAGAAACAACTCCAGACACACTCAGCCATCTCATCTTTGACAAAGGAGCCAAACACCCTCACTGAAGGAAAGATAGCCTCTTTAATAAATGGTGTTGGAAAAATTGGGTTTCAACTTGCCAAAGATTAAAACTAGACCTATAACTCTCACCATGCACTAAACTAAAATCAAAATGGATTAAAGATCTAAATATTAAAATAGAAACTCTGAATCAGTTGGAACAGAGGTTAGGTAGAACCCTTGAAAACATCCGTGTAGGAAAAGATTTTATGAACAAAATCTCAGTTGCCCATGAACCAGCACAAACAATCAACAAATGGGATCTCTTCCTTCTGCACAGCAAGAGAAACCACCAGCAGTGTGAAGAGACAACCCACAATGTGGGAAAATATCTTCACCTGCTCTTCCTCAGACAAAGGTTTACTATCTCGAATCTATAAAGAACTTTAAAAGATCAGACCTCCCATATTTAAAGAACCAATTGAAAAATGGGCATCTGAAATGAACAGACATTTTTCAAACAAAGAAGTAGAAATAGCAAATAAATACATGAAAAAATGTTCAACATCACTGGTCATTCAAGAGATGCAAATGAAAACAACGCTGAGATTCCACTTCACTCCAGAAAGTATGGCTGCTATCATGAAATCAACCAATAACATATGCTGGCGGGGCTGTGGGGAAAGAGGAACCCTGCTCCACTGCTGTTGGGACTGTAGACTGGTACAAGCACTGTGGAAATCAGTATGGAAATACCTCAAAGAACTAGGACTGGAAGTCCCATTTGACCCCACTCCACTGCTGGGGATCTTCCCCAAAGAATTAAAAGAATCATACCATAGTGATATATGTGCACCCATATTCATAGCAGCACAGTTTGTGATAGCTAAAACTTGGAAACAGCCCAAATGCCCATCACCTGGAGACTGGATAAAGAAAATGTGTTTTTTTTTATAAAATGGAGTACTAATCATCCATAAGAAATGAGAAATTAGAGACATTTATTGCTAAGTGTATGCACATTGAGGCAATACTCTTAAGTAAAATAAATAGGACACACATGTGTAAATACTGAATAGTTTCTCTGGTGTGAGAAACTGAAAGTGTATATAAGGACTAACTGTATAATAGGTAATGTGAAATAGGAAGAAAAGGGGCAAAGGGGAAGGAAGTGGGAGGGCTAGGGGAAAGGGTAGAAGGGAATGGGATTAATATGGGAAAATGGAAAAATAGGGACAAAATCTTTGTAAATAGGGAGGACTGGAGGGATTGAAGGGAGGGCTGGGCAAGGGTGAAAAATAAGAACCAAGAGATTCTATGTAAAGGTGCAAATTTCCAATGATGAATGTCATTATATTGTATACCTAAAATGTACCAATGATTAGAATGAACAATTGATAATGTAAAATAGGAAGAAAAGGTCCAAAGAGGTAGGGGTAGTGGGAGGGGCAGGGGAAAGGAAAGAAGGGAAAGGAAAAAATGCTGAGAAATGGAAAAAATGGAAATAAAGTCTTTGTAAATAGGGAAGGGTGGAGGGGGTGAAGGGAGGGCTAGGAATGGGGAAAAAATAAGAACCAAGATGCATTATGTAAAGGTACAATTCCCAATGAGAAATGTAATTGTGTTGTATACCTACAATGTACCAATAAAAGAATTTAATTTTAAAAAAAAAGAATGTCAGTATAAACATAATAACTACAGAGAAACAACTGGTCTTTGCTTTAGGTTTGTTTTAGGATGAGTTTTTTACATACTGCAAGTTTTTTAAATGATTTCTTATTAGTAGAATCAAAAGTGCAAGAACGTACTTATGAGTATCGTGAACATTTTAGGGAAGAATGTACATTTTTAAAACACATTTTACTAGGAGATTGAACTTTTATCAGTGTTTCCATAAATTTCTAATACCAGCCTTAAAAAGAGTTAAGAGATGGACCATCCTGTGACTTGTCTCACTCTGTGCCAATATTTTGTTTTATACAAGAAAAGCCTCCTCACATATTGCTGTAAAGATATTATTGAGAAATACTCATATTCCTCCAAGCAGTTATATATCCACCTTTATGAAACCTTATCAACAAATTCTTTAAAGATCTGCAACATAATCATTGAGAAAAATATTATGCCCAGATAAAATTCAATAGCCACGATTGTTGCACATTCTACAATCCCAGCAGTTGGGTGGACTGAGCAGAAGAAAACCACCAGTTCTTTCCAAACCTGGGCTACACAATGACTTCAAGGTCACCAGAACTACGCGAGGAGTCCCAGTCCAAAATATCCAAAAGAAAAATAAATTGGAGAAGATGATCTGAATATATAGAAAATAATGTACAGACTTAGATTTGATGACATGCTATTTATTCTTTATATTCTTTTTTTTTTTTTTTTTTTTTTGGTACTGGGGATCAAACTCAGGTCCTTGTGCTTGCTCAGTAGGCAGTGAAACCACTGAGCTAAATCCCCAGCCCACTTAAATTATATTCTTAATACAATCATATTTATAACACTACTGAAGCAATTAAGAATGTGACAAACATCTATTGCAACCCTTTCTGAAACACAAAGGATAGCATTATACTTTTCAAATCTCATATAAAAAACTAAAGAGAATTTTTATTTTCCATTTTCTGGGACACAGTATAGAGTTACAGTCATTTAAGTCTGAATATGAGACAACATTTAGACTAGACTAAACACTAGACTACACTATTTATTAGAAATATCAACAAATATTTTTTCTTTATTCTAAAGTGAAATTTGATATGATTGGCAGCAAAAATCAAGAGGAGCAGGTGATTGGTCCCACATTTATGGCAGTAAATTGTATGTATATATTATGGGCCGAGTAAACCTGAGTTTTCATCACAAAATTTCAAAGGAACACTCCAGGCAGACATAAGGCAAAAATACAAAATAAGAAATTGTAACACATGGAAGAAAACATAAGAAAATCATTTTCTCATTTGGTGAGAGTGGGAAAATCTTCAGGTACAAATTTGTAAAGACACAAATGTTAAGGTGACTATAAAAAGATACAAAGAGAGTAACATGATTTCTGTTCAGCAAAGAATATCCTTAATGAAGTTAACCTGTGGATTAAAAATTATAGAAGGTATTTTCATTCTCTACAAGTGATAAATAACAAAAAGAGAAAATAGGTTATTAAAAAACCATCCTCAACACAAATATGAACACATAATATAAGCAAATAAAATAGAGAAAGGCCTATAAAGGAAAGGGGGCAAAAGAAGGCATAAATGGAAAAATGGAATGGAATATCAATTCAAATTTAAAAAAATTCAGGAAATAAAAAATTTGGTATTTGTCAGGAAGAGAAATAGGAATTATTGCCCCCTGGTGCTAGTATGGACAGCATGTGTTCAATTTGAAATTGATACATGCTCTGTGCACTAGCAAGCATGCTCCTGAGCATAAGCAGTATGGTCTCTAATTTGTCTCTAGGGCAGCAGGAAAGAGAATATTTCCACTGCATTTATATCACTGATAGAACTTGAACAGCCTGCTTTCCAAAAACTGTAGAAAAGGCAAGTGAGGTATTATGTTACATGCACATGTTTTCTGAAGTATGGAATCACCACCAGTGGCTGAATATCTGACTCAGTAGGGCCAGCAGACACATAAGATCCTGGATGATGTGGCACCCTGAGAGGGCAAAAAGATCCCACATGGTGACATTTTTCTAACTCTGCATTACAAATCCAAGATGAGTGACACAAATATCTCTCCATCTGTACTTAAATGCTTTTTTACTTATTTTGAATTAGTTAATTTATTTTTTCAGACAGGGTCTTACTATGTAGCCCAGACTGCCCTCAAACTCATGGCAATCCTTCTGATTCAGCCTCCTGAGCTCTGGGATTACAGACATGCACCACCATGCCAGGTAGTTTTTCTCTTCTTCTACCCCTCCCCACCTCCTTTCAGATTCTACTAGAGCAAAACCTCACAAAGATCTCCACAGCTTGTTGTGCTATGATGACACACAGTGGGGATGTAGAGGCCAGACTAGGGGTGAGTGAAGTGAAGCTCTGTGCTTTATCTCAGCTGTGCCCCTTCTGCAGAGGCCATTCCCACAGGCTTCTTGAGGATGTCAACATGAGAGAGTTCTCTATTAAGTATGGAGAATTCAGGAGAACTCTGGAGAATTTCAGAGACTGCAGACTCCAGCCACATATGGAACACAGAACAAAGGCTTTTGGTCTTCTCTTTCCCTAGAGTAATGTAAGTCATTGCAAAGGAGAAAGAGCCTCAAGTCTGGGAGGTGACTGTTCCAGGCAGACAAGTGTTCAGTCCATTAAGGTCAGGAAGAGGTAATGGGAAAACAGAAAAGGGTACAGTAGAAAGCTAAACACTCTAAGACTGAGGCAGTAAGAATGGTCCCCACAATCAGCACAAAATAGAACTAGGAATGGAAGAGTCTTCATTTCAGCAGTATACATACGCAGTGTCTTGTGGTCAAACTTCTATTCTATCTCTTTGTCCTCATGGAACAAGCAAGATATTGTGAGTAGAGTGATGCCTCTCTCTATAATACTAAAATTAATAAACAACCGAACTAAAACCAGAACACAAAAGCCATGGCACTGCTTTTTTAAAATATCAAAACACTACTCATAATGTATCCCAGCTCAGTTTCTTGGAAGAACCTGATTAATGCAGCACTCAACACTGGGTACTATCTGATAAGCTTCATATTCTACAGAGAACCACTTTACAAATAGTTCAAGAAATGAGTCTACACATTCTGCTTCAGTTATCAAAGGGAAATATCTTGATCAACCCACAGGCACTTCAAACTATAACATATTGAAAATGCACTGAACATACATAATCAGCAAATTTGCTAAGCCTTGCCTCCTTTAAAACTGATAAACACACTTATACTAACCTGTAGGTTAGAAAATGCATGTAACACATAGCTTATTTCATGATAAAACATTAAATACCCCATGTAGTTTATTGAATGTGCTGCAATGTAGATCACTGGATGTTGTCACTTGGTGTCCTGTCACTGACAGCAGGGACTCACTGCTGCTGCCCAGCATCTGGAGCAAGTATTGCACCACAGACCGCTAGTGTGCAAACAGTATAAAATTCCAAATCAAAGTAAATTTTCTACTGATTATTATCACTTTTTCTTTTATGCTTTAGTACTGGACTGAATTCAGGGCCTTGCACATGTTACACAAATTACTTTAATTGAAGACACAGCCCCAGTGATTTTACTGTATGTTGATCGGGCTCATGGTCCATTCTCCAGCCTGGCCTTGCTATTTCAGTGATCCAGCTTCAGTGTCCCAAGTGGCTCAGATGAAAGGTGGGCAGTATCATGCCTCACTGAAGGTTCATTTAAACAAGAACAGTGATACAGCTTAAGACTGGTGATGAAAGAACCCCCATCTTAGCCAGGCATGGTGGCACATTCCTGGCATCTTGGCACTCCAGGAGGCTGAAACAAGATCAAAAATTTGCTGCAGTCTGGGCAACATAGTGAGCCCTGCTCTCAAAATTTAAAAAATATTAAATGGTGTGGAAAATGTAGTTCAGAGAAAAGTCCCAGGTTAAATCTTCTGTACAATAAAAACATCAACCACACCTTAAATGTGTTGTATCCTGGAGAAATTCCTTTCCATTACACTTAGATGATGACAGCCACCCATTTTTAAGCCAGGCAATCTTACAGAATTTCCTAATTTCCTCAAAAACAATTAGGGATGAGTGTGCTGACACACACTTCTACTCTCAGTATCCAGGAAGCAGAGTCAGGAAGATTGCTACAAGTTGGAGGCAAACTTGAGCTACATAGTAAGATCAAGGCCAGCCTGAACTACATAGAATCGCCCTATCTCAAAAAAGCAATAAAAATTAATCATGTTACCTGATCAGTAGTAACAGAAGACATATTGATCTAAGTTTTACTAAGTCTTCTCTTTCCTTAATGCCTGTGATATTTCACCCATTCCCAGTCTGTGGCAGTACACAAAAGTTCTTCATTGTCACACTAACACTCTGACCTCAAGGGTAGACCCTCTCTGTTGTAGGCATGGATTTTACAACCTTCACCATCCCCCCTTCCCACTTTCTTTCTCCTCCCATTTGCTCCTCTCAGCAGAGAAAACTCTTATCACTAATCATTCATATTGCTCCTGATCTCACATTTCAGGCTTCACTCCTACTACAATATTCCTTTAATATAAAGTCCACCTCAATCAGCATTTCAATTCTTAAAACAGTGTCTGTGGTCCAAGGTCTACAGAAATTATTTGAGGTGCTATCCCGCTTTTTTTCATCTACCAAATCACATGTCAGTATAGATGCCCAAGTTTAATGATTCCCACACTGTGTAACATGCAGCTTCTTCTGGAAGTGGTCCTTAGCAGGAACACTTTCTCCTGCCCTTGCTAACAATTAACATCCCCTCCAATTCTCTCTGCATTCTAAGCTCCATGAGAAGGCCTCATTTAAGTGGTCTGTTAGTAGAGGTGGCGCATCAATCATTAAGATGAAAATTGTTTTTGCACTTCTATGTATGTAACACAGGAGTTCACTACATGCTTAGCAAGAACTCTACCACCAACTCACATCGCTAGCAATATTGGACATATCTATTGATAGGTCTCCCACTACCTCAGCAGCTATTAAGAACAGTAGCTGCCCTCTTCCTATGGTGCCTTGCCCCCTCTCCTGTGTGACGTCATGCCAAGATGGTTGCTCCCACCAAAGAACAAACCCTTCTTCCCAGCATGCCCCTGTTCCCGCCTACAGAATATCCTAATACTCTCTCACCTATCCCTTAGTGACATCACTGGCTTCTCCATTCCCTAGTGACTACCTCACTCACCCCCCACCAGCCCCTAAAAAACCCCACCCCAGTCTCTATGAAAGACTCTCCCTGCCTTGACCATATTGCTTTTGTCTCCTTGGCTCAGAATCAGCCTGGCAAGTCTGTTCCCCTAATAAAGTCTTGTTGTGGCCTGGTCTGGTTTTAGGCCTTTTACCTGATATCTATTTTTAAAAATATTTTTTCTTTTGTTTTTCTAGATTTTGTTGTTTTTGATTGTTTTTTCTCAATATGTAGTTTTTAGGCTGCCCTTCATCTCACTGGGCAGCTAAGGCTGAACTCCCAACTCCCACCGAACTTCCTGTCTCACCCCCAGGAGCGCTGGGATTACAGGTGTGCACCACCACACCTGCTGGCCCTTTCTTTCAATTCTCGGGGCATTAGTCATCACTTATCCTGAGTTTGGGTTGAGGGCCCATGTTGGAATTTTGGCAATCTACTCTCATCATAGAGCAGCCTTGGCCTGAGGGGCTGCAGTGTGGCTCTGAGACCCTCTATCCCACACATTTATAAAACTGAGCTCCTGCAGATCTGCTGGAGGGACGAATGAGACTAGGGATCCAGCACACCACAGCCCCCAGCTCGATTACCAGCAGAATCAGGGTCTGCCCACAATCCCCAGGCTCTGTGCACAGCTAGAGACGCAGCTGTGGGCTGCGGCTGCCGAGAATGCACTCCAGGCTGGCGGGGTGGCAGTGGACAGATGGGGTGCTGCACACACAGTAGACCTGCCCGAGGCAGGGTGGGAGGGACAGAGTGTACAAGGCACCCAGACCGGGAGGAACTCTGACTCCGGAGCAGCGGGGAGGACCTGACCGCCATTGATGTTACCACGCTTCTTCCCAGACCTCACCCCGACCACCCCTGTCAGGGCACCCGTCCCACAAAGTCACCATTGCATGTCTGGAGGGTCTCACGGGTCCTTCCCACACAGCCTGCAGCCAGTAGAAATCATAAAGTAGGGCGGTCTACCAGGGTTGGGCAGCTCTCAGCACTGAGCTCAGGATGTGTGGTTTTGCCTCCAGGAAACAAAGTCCTCCCGCCCCGGACATCTGATTGGACAGTTCATATGGCCCGCCCCTCAACACTGATTGGATCCTGCTCCATTGCCCTCTTTCTGAGTGGGAAGCCACAACAGAAGAGAATCTTTACCAGTGTGAGCACAAGTCAAATGGGAGGTTATAACCCAGACACTTCTTGACCAGTTTGTCTCCCAGGATGCTGATCTGTCCTAGCCTGCATTTAAGAAAAGTTTGCTCTGGCTTTGCAGAGCTGGTTCTGTCTCTGTTTACATGACAGGGTGTTGTTATATAATTTAGTCCACTCTGAAACTCACCATGTATCTCTGACTGGACTTGAGGTCTCTGTGACCCTCCTGCATCAGGTTCTCCAATGCTGGGCTTACAGGGATGCACCACCATGCCTGGCTACCCCAGATTTCTTACTGGACTCGGTGGGCTCTTCCTCTGTGTTGCTCTTCCAAATGGGGCCACCAGTCTGCTAAGCCAGTTCCAGAGTTAGCTCACCATGGAGAAATCACTGTGAGAGAGTGTCACAAGTCAAGGAAAGCCAGGACACAACAGAAAAGAGGGAGGCCTGTTGTCATGAACAGAAGTAAATTAGGAATAAGATTCTTGGCTTCATGGACAAGGCTTTCCCATACTGTATCTCTTGACTTACCCCTTCTAACTTAAGAAAATACACACCTAAGAGAGGCATATGATTGCTGAATGAACACTTTCTGGTGTTGAGGCAGGGAAACCTAAGGACTTCAGACTGTAAGCTCCATATGCCCTGTAATTCCCTCTTCAAAAGTTGCAACTCTTGTCTTTCAACACACTAATATTGTTAGAAGGAAAATATTTTCCGGAGTCTTGTGACACTCTTGTTCAATATCTTGTTTGGCATGAGAGGTGCAAAGGATATTAGTAAAACACACCACTGGTGTGCCCAGTTGAGTCTTGGATTTGTGACATTAGGGACCTTATCTTCTACCTCCACCTTCTGCTCTGACACCTGTTTCTCTCTGTGCTTCCTGGTTCTCATGTAGAAGTCTTTCTTCATTTCTTTCCACTATGAACTTGTCAGGAGCAATGCTACATAATTGTAGGGAAAAATCGTTTGATTAGGCCTAGTTCTCCTGCCTACAGGCTAGCTATGGCATTTCAAGACATAATTCCATTTTGGCCTCCCAGTCACAACTGAGACCTCAATGATCTGGTGATGCTGTGATGCTCCAGGACAAGATTACACCAGCAGGAGACATCCTGGGAGGAGCCAAACCTTCATCTGCATAGTTCCTCATTGTTCTTGGATTTCCACTGCCCCCCAGTCTTTTGTTACACTTTGTTTATCCCAATGTGAGGTACTGAACTCTGCATTTCATTTGCTACATTTGCTTCTCCCAGATGTACTGAATAAAAGGTGCAGCAAGATTGGGGCTTTTGTCTTTGCTGCCCAGAGCAGCACTGATCAGGCTCAAAGCTCAGCTTCTTCTCCAAGTCTCATTTTTTCTACTTTTCCTGTATAATAAGTTAATTTGCCTTGTGCTGCCATGGCTCACAGGAGACTAGGACTTGCTGCAGTTTCTAGTAACAACCCATTTCCCTGTCCCTTACATTTGAAACCCAACATGGAGGTGAATCAGATCCACAAGTGAGCTTGCCTGTGAGACAAACTCGGAGTAAAAGAGACAGAACACTGATCTCCCAGGACAATTTCCAGACTCAGATGAGGGACACTGGTGGTGTGTCCAGCTGGGGGTAATTTTCTATCTTTGCTGAGTTACAAATATTATTCAGTCTCTGTCAACAGAGCAGTGTAATTTTGCCAAATTACTTAAGTCACTGTTAAAGCAAGCATACATATATCCAGTACCAAAGAATGCTGTGATAGATTTGTTAAAACATATACAAATATATGCCCATCTTTTCCCCAGGAAGGGACAACTAACGCAATAGCATGGGAATGTGTAGGTACCATTCTCCATGAGGCCCAGGGAAGGGCTGATCATCTCCCCGCCAACACTACACACTTGGGCCTCAGTCCACTCTGCTATCAAATTCTCTCAGTCAGTTCAGGAGACCTCAGCTGCCCTTCCCCTCACCCTCTCTTCTGGCCAGGCTTCCCCTTGTTTGGCTTCTCTGGTTTCCTTTCATCTCACTGTAGCTTCTGCTCCACCACCACAGCATGCTGAGGAAGACCCTAACTCTCTAGCCCCTCAGCCTCCTGGGGTATCTTGCAAAGGTCTAGCTGCCCCCATTGTGAAGCCCACTTCTGGGGCCACTCCCTATCAATGTGCCCTGCAAAAGGCCGAGACATTGAGCAAGGTGGTTGGAGACCCTTTTTTCTTTCTGATCTCAGTTTTGCCTGATCCTGACAACCCAGAGGTGGACATGTATGTTCACACCTCTTTTGATTTTAACTTCCTGAAGGACCTCAGGCAGAGCGTGCTAATTAATGGCGTCCAAAGCCCCTGTACAGTGGGTTTGTCGGACAATGTACTCCAGACTTATTCTCTGCTTCTGCATGATGTTTTTCACTTTGTGAAAACGTGCCTGTCCCCCACTCTGTATCTCCACTTTGAGGTGGAACTGCATTCATTAATCAGAGAACAGGCTCATAACAATGTTCAGGGAGATGCTCAGTCTAGAGAAGTTACCATTGATATGTTATTGGGAATGGGTGACTTTTTGGGTTTAAGCAGGCAAGCCTATTGCCCACCATTACTTTTTCACCAGCTAGAGGACCTCCTGTGGAGAGCTTGGGCTTCTGTGCCAGTTGATGGTGCACCCATGCAATCTTTTACTCAAATCATGCAAGGGCCATTGGAAAATTACACAGAATTTGTAGCGAGATTACAACAAATTATTGGGAGACAGATTTCTAATTCCCAGGCAGCAGAGATACAGGAAAATGCTAATATGGATTGCAAACAGGCGATAAATCCTGTTCACTTCTCTAAAGATCTTGGAGTATATAGTAAGGCATGCCAAAATATTGGGTCTCCTTTATACAATTCAGCTCTGATGGCTCAAGGCATCTCCCAAGTTAGGCAGTACACACTGTGATTTAAAATGTTTTAATTGTGGAAAATCGGAGCATCTCAGAAAACACTGCAAAATGAAGGTGGCTTTACGAGCTGATCCCAGGCTACTAGGTCATGCATCCAAAGAAAATAAGTTACTGCCTGGCCCTTGCCCTTGCTGTTTAAAAAGCATTCACTGGGCTAATGCCTGCCACTCCAAATATGATTAGGGTGGCACACTGCTGCCAGGAAAATGGAAATTGGGCCCAGGAGAGTATAGGAGATCAGAGCTAGGGGGCTCCAGTCCCCCTGAGTCAGCAGTACACGGTTCAGTCCCATGTACAAGTACAAAATCAGATGCAATGCGTGTCCAGAGGGACATTTCTTCCCTCATCGGGGGAAGAGGGAATAGATCTTCCTGGTGCTCAGAGTTCACCTGCTGTGAGGTGAGACTCCAGTATCTGTCGCCACAGGAATTCATGGACACCCCCCCCCGAACAATTGGTTTGATACTTGGAAAATTCTCTCTAACTTTGAAAGGCATTACTGTTATTCCAGCGATTGTTGATTCTGACTGTACCTCTGAATTGTTTCTTCCTGTTGGTTCCACAGAACTTTGGGTCATACAACAAGGAGATTATATTGCACAATTGTTGCTTTTGCCTACACCAAAATTAAATAATATTAACTTTAAAAATTCCCAAGAAGATCCTCAGCCAGAAATTCCTCAAGAAGAGATTTATTTCACCCAAGAGATTTTCAAAAACTGGCCCATGTGCAAAATTAAATTGAATGCTGAATTCTTTACAGGACTGATAGACATGGTCGCGAACATGTCCATGATTGGTACATGTGTTTGGCTGTCATCTTGGGGGAAAAAACCAACTAAAACATCTCTGAAGGCCTTGGTGTCCCCCAATAAGTTTTGTAAAGCTCCCATTCCCCTGCCTCATGAAGCGTCTGATGAACAATTGGGACACATTTGTCCTTACATAGCTCCCATACCTGTAAATTTATTGGGCAGAGATTTAGTGGAAGAACGGAGTGTCATAGTGACTACTTTGCCCCCTGAAACCTCACTGGGTCAACACATGATGTCTAAAATGGGATATGCCCTCCCCGTGGCCGCCCTCCGCGAAGTTGCCGCCTCCCCCAGGGGGGCTGATCTTATGATCCGGCTGAGCCCCCTGGGAGTCTGGGACATGGAGAGGGTGCGGGCGCCGGGCAGCAGGGACAGCAGGTGCGGGGACCAGGACCGGCGAGGGGACCCGGGTGGCAGCGACCGAGGCAGAGGTGGCGGTGACTGCGCTCCAAGCCCGTCGCCCCCGCCTTCTCCTCCGGCGGGGGGCGCTGCTGCATGGGGCTGGGGGGTGGGGGAACAGCGGCGGCGGCCCCCCCAGGCGCGCTGGGGCTGAACCTGGCCGGCTCGGCGGCGTGCGGAGACCATGCCTGGAGGCCGGCCGGCCACAGCATGGCTCACGGGCCAGGCGCACTGATGCTCAAGTGCGTGTTGGTGGGCGACGGTGCGGTGGGCAAGACCTGCCTGCTCATGAGCTACGCCAATGACGCCTTCCCCAAGGAGTACGTGCCCACCGTCTTCGACCACTACATCATCAACGTCACTGTCGGGGGCAAGCAGTACCCCCTAGGACTCTATACAGGGCAGGACAGGAAGACTATGATCGTCTGAGTCCTTTATCCTACCCAATGACTGATGTCTTCCTCGTATGCTTCTCCGTGGTCAATCCAGCCTCATTTCAAAATGTGGAAGAAGAGTGGGTACTGGAACTTAAGGAATATGCCCCAAATGTACCCTTTTTATTAATAGGAACTCAGATTGATCTCCAGGATGACCCCAAAACTTTAGCGAGACTGAATGATTTGAAAGAAAAACCTATGTGTGTGGAACAAGGACAGAAACTAGCAAAAGAGATAGGAGCATGCTGCTATGTGGAATGTTCAGCTTTAACCCAGAAGGGATTGAAGACTGTTTTTGATGAGGCTATCATAGCCATTTTAACTCCAAAGAGACGTACAGTTAAAAAAAGAATAGGATCAAGATGTATAAACTGCTGTTTGAATACGTGAAAAACTTCAGTGGCCAAGAAAACTGTCAATTTCTCTCAGAAAGCATATGAAATGCTGCAGCGATACCCAGACCTCTTGTAATGAAGCAGTTTCAAATTTGAAAGAAAACAAAAACCTGTCCTCAGAATTCTATAAAGTTCATTAAGAATGTTCCTTAAAGGTCTAAGAAGCAGCAAACAGAATCTGAAGCCACAATCTATTATAAATGCTTTATTTCAACTAGAAGGTACAATCTCTCAGGGTTTTCATAGTTCAAAAAGCTACAATCACATCATATTGAAACTACATTAAAAAAAAATAGTGCTGTAAATGGAACTGCTTGGCTTTGACTGTATACATTTCTGCACAGCCCTTATGGAGTCTGCACAAAGAAATATCTTCTCCCTTTGCTCCAGTTAATTGTTCTTGTATGTAAGTTGCTTTCTATTCCAGTATATCCAGAGTGGTGAAATAACAAGGCCAGCCACGTAGCCAAAGGTTGCTCCAAGTGTACAGGAGATGGGCCATACCTGAAGAGAGAATGTATGAGATCAAAAGCGAAAAGATGTTTATTATATTACCTGAGCACAAGTTAAATGTAAACTAAATATTTCTATATTAAAGCTTAAAATGCTTTCTTAAAGAATGCCAAAAGTGTAATAAGGTCATAACTGAATTTATCATCAACACTAAAAATGTACACATTTTAGTTAATGTGCATTAAACTGTAACAAGGCTTCTGACAATTGCAGATTTAGTTTGATGCTCCCCAAACTGCATGAGATACATGCTAATTTACAAATTAAAATTTGGGGTAAGACTTTGCCATAATCGTGGACTCAGTTTAGCTCTCTGAATTACCTGGTAATTTTTTTAGAATTCCCACACTGGCTGGGTACATCAAATGATGAGAAACTGTGTATGCTGACCAAAACACAAGAGAACATTGATTTCTGTTAAAGAGGTAAGACCTAGAATCTAAGCATGTTATGTGGAATTTAAAACAGAGCAGCTGCTTCTGTAATAAAACTGTTGTCACCTTTCAGATACAGATATTGCAACTATAGCAGAAGTTATAGAACCACAGCTTATGTACACTCTCAGAATGTAAGTTAAAGTGAATACCACTGGCTTCCAAATACCTATTCTCTCCAGTTGTATTACATTTCACAACATTCCATTAAGCCAGAAGTAGATAATGTTGATTTAATTAATCTTGGGGCAGTACGTATTTGTCCCAAGGTGAAAGGTTCTGCTTAAAAAAAAAAGGAAACATTTCTCATGTTCATCTGTAAAGCTTATGTGGTACTGGAGCCATTTCTTTTTTTTTTTTTTTGGTGCCAGGGATCGAACTCGGGTCCTTGCACTTAGGAGCCATTTCTCATTATCATCTGAGGGACAGGCCTTAGGACTGTGTTGGAGGTGAACATTCTTAATAACTGGTCCTGTTACCTAATCTACCTTATTTGTTTGGTCTGCTGTGGATCTGCCATGTTCTAGATGCCACACAACAGATAGTAGTGCCAGACAAAGTGTGAGCCACCTAATGCAGTTTAGACATGCATAATCTAATCTACAATTTCCCCTAGCCTGCCTTACATTTAACTTGCTGTTGCCTAAATTATGATTTGGTTTTGGTAGGCTTCTGTTAATTTTTATGATTTGTACTTACAGCTATGTGAATTGCACAGATTGGGTAATGGAACACTAAACATTTATACTTGAAAATGACAGCCTTAAATGCTTATATCAGTCACAAATCTAGGATGTACTGTGTTTGTATGTGAGCTTTGTAGAGATTTTTAAAGATCAAGCATCATCCTCTCTATTGAAGAGTGGAGAGTCTACTGGATAACTAGTCAGAAGCTGTCTCTCAGAACTGGACATTGGATATCTTCCTTCTCTCAAGAAATGGTGGTTCACACTATCATGGCCTTATGTATGGTAAAATGGAATCTTCTGTAACTTTCTCATTTAATTGTGGTCTATTTTTAGGTAGACTTGAAGGAATTGTATAAATCAATTAACATATTATCTGAGTTGTCCAACACATGGTATAAAGGAATTAAGACAGTAAAGTATTATACATTTCCTAGTTGCCTTTGGGAATTTGATGGGGATGGTTTTTTCAAATTTACGTCTTTGAAACCCTTCACACTTGATTTACTAGGCAATGAAAATTAAAATCTAGAATTTGTCCTGGCCTAAGAGATGGATTAGGAATCTGGAAACACAAGCTGGTGTCACCTGCTTCTTGACTGGGCCTCAGTTTCCTCACCTTACAGTATGGAAGGTAGAAGAGATGATCTCCAGTGTATCTCCCATCTATCAGTTCTAAGTGTCTTCTTTCCTGATCAGAGTAATCACTGTTGGATACCACCTCTCCAGATGGTAAAGATCATGTACACAGACTTTCAGAACTGTAAGCAAAGATGATTGTATCATCTGAACCTGAGGTGCCTTAGGTGCTCTACTGACCTTGATGGGGTTTGGAGTTTCTCATTGCTTATTCAGAGCTTTTTAATTGCTTTAGTTATTTAGTGTTTCTTTTTGCAATCCTTCCTGCTACTTAAACTAAAAACCAAAGATTTGTTTTCTATTCATAAGCAGATTGTAGAAAAATTGCCTTACTTTCAGAGACATGTTTTTTCATTAAAGGCTTAGGTTTTAATAGAAATTCAGATGAATCTCTGGAATGACTCTTTCAAACTAGTAAACTATTTGGGAAATAAAATACACTTCAAAAATACTTTATTGCCATGAATTTTGCTAGTAAATGCAAATATATTGCTTCTAATAAGGTCATGTGTGAAAGAACTTAAAAGAGATTTGTAGTTAATCTGTTTTTGCACATAGTGAATTAGTTCTAAAGTTCTTAAAAATGATTTTAGGGCCTCCTTAAAATCTTATTTAATACTTTGCTAATTTACACCCTTATTTTATCTCTATAGGTACATTTTAGGTTAGCCAGTGAAAAATATTTCCAGTAAGTAAGCTTGAATTAATGGTATTTGGCATGAATTATCTTAGTTAGAGACTGCTTCCATTTGATTTTTAATTATCTTAAATACCAAATTAAATACTGGTTTGTTGGTTGTTGCTTTTAAAGGGATTGTTACTTTTAACAGTGTCCCTTAACACACGGGATTACAAATAAAATGATACGCATAGTTTAAAAAAAAAGAAAAGGGATATGAACCAGAAGTAGGATTAGGCAAGCAGCTTCAGGGTGGAATGCAGCCTATAGAACAGCAACAGAAAAATAATCACCTTGGAATTGGATGTGATAAAAAAATTTTAGTTGGGGCTATTGAAGTTTCTCTGCCCAAGGCAACTTTGTCTTTACAATGGAAATTGAATGACCCCATTTGGGTTGATCAATGGCCCCTACCACAGGAGAAACTAACCATTTTAGAGCAACCTATATTAGAACAACTTGACAAAGGGCATTTAAAACTATCCATGAGCCCTTGGAACACACCCCTTTTTATTATTCCAAAAAGGTCAGGGAAATGGCATTGGCCTCATGACTTATGGACAGTTAATGCCAGCCTCATTCCCATGAAGGCATTGCAGCCTGGCTTACCAAACCCAGTGGCAATTCCCCAGAAGTGGCCACTTATAGATCTAGAAGACTGTTTTTTCAACATTTCTTTGTGGCTGACTGACCGACCTTGATTTGCCTTTTATTGGATTAGGCCTAAAATAGGGATAACAACTTTTCAATTGCTGAATTTATATGAAATATCACAGGGAGATTCTGATCTTAATTCCCCTCAAAAGTTAACTCCAGAGACACAAAAGGAGTTACAATTAATAGAACAAAGCCTACATAACCATCAGATTTTTTGTATAAACTCTAATTATCTGGTTCATTTGTTTGTGCTTAACATCCCCAATCACCTATAGGCTTAGTAGGGTACTAGAATGAGACACAGGTCTTTCCCATGGAATGGTTGTTTTTCTCTAACTAGTTAGTGAAATATCTACAATTATATCTAGAGCAAATTGCAAAAATAGTTTTCTTGGGACATAATCGAACCTGGCAATTATTTGGTGCTGATCCTCATTTCATCATTCTCCCAATTGATAAGGCTCAAATGCAGACACTGCTACAAACTGCTTTGTATTGCCAAGTAGCCTTTGCAGATTTCATTGGACAGATAGATAATTATCATCCTAGAGATCCTCCATTTCAGTTTTTTGCACAACATGAATTTATTCTCCCCAAGGTTACTCAATTTCAGCCATTGTAAGGTGCCTCAGCCTATTTCACCAAGGGCTCTTCTCAGGGCCAAACAGCAATTTGGAGCTCTTCCTTTAGCTATGTGTTGCCTACACCTGGTCTTTCTGCTCAGAGGTCAGAGTTGCTAGCCATTTTCTTCGTGATTGAAAACTTCCCTTCCCAACCTCTTAATATTTTAAGTGATTCTTCTTATGCAGTTTGGTTGACTCAAAGACTGGAAGGAGCTATGGTCTGCTCTACCTTAGACCCTAAATTATTAAACTTGTTTTTAAGATTACAAAAGGCCATATGTCAAAAAATTGGTCCTGCCTTAATAACTTGAGGGAGAGATTTTTGCCTGTGTGCTGACAGATAAGGATGAAACCTTGTGGCTGCCCTCCTGGAATGTGCGATCACGGGTCATGCTGGTGAAACCACCAACATCTCAGAGACCAGGGATAGCACCCCCACTGAGAGCAATGAGCCAGATGCACCTGAGTGACCCACCTCACCAGCGACGACGAACAAATCCGCAGCAGGGCCCAGGACTGAGATGATGCCACCAGAAGAAGAAGAATTATAGATTCATGGTAAAAAATAAAAAAGAGGAGGACAACTTCAAAATGTTCTTTTTACATTTACAGGTATAAAAGCACTTATATTCCTTCTGATTCTAATCTCAAAAGATCTCTGTTAATTGACTACAAAAGTTTTTGACCAGTCTTGTATACAATTATAAACCTAAAAATCATAAAAGGGATATTATAATTCAATATGGCCAAATATATTTGAGTGCACTCTAGTTTTATAAATTGTTTTATATGTTTCTCTGCTGTCTGTTTGTCCATTTGTACAGTTGAACTTAAATTTTATTTTCCTCTCTTTTCCTTTTCACCTTTTGAAAAACAAATTTTTTCTTAAAAGATATTTGCCTATTATTAAATTGGCTTCATGGGTACTCCCTTTGATGAATAAAGAAGTGGCTGCCCAGAAAGTAATTATTCTGGCCTTAATTCACTAGAGAGACCCCCTCATAATTTTCATAATCTTATGGTGTTGTTGGTCTCTCTAGAGGGAGACCTGGAGACCCCAGAGAGCACCGACCTTTAAAGAAAGAAAAGGAGACAGCTGGGGGATGAAACAGCACTTTATTCTTCAGGTCACTGTTCTCTGTTTCGAGCCACATTGGGTCTAGCAGTCAGGTTTTATACATTTTTGACAGGCAATTCTGACATCATTATTCTTTGTTTTCTCAGAAGAACATCTGTGACATTCCTGCACATCTCTGGCCTTTGTTTATCATTACAGCATTGTCACATTTATCTTGGTCTTAAAAGTTAACAAGTAACTCATAAAGCCACAGGCAAGTTTACATGTCTTGTGTCTCTGTTCACCAGAGCTGTACATCTAAGAGTACATAGCAGCCCTCCTCTATCAGATGTTCCAAGAAAGCAGGGCGATTTCAGCAGAAATCAAGCCCACAATCTTTCCCTCCATCTGTAGAGTCACAGGACCGCGGTCCTCTGACCCCAGACAATGGTTACTAATAGAGCTTAGGAAAACATATATACTTCCTATGAACTTTTACAACATCTTTTAAGGCTTTCTGCAATCCTTTCAGCAAACAGGCCTGAGGAAGTTCTCTGAGACATTTACTTAGTCCTTTCCATTAACAAGTTTCTTACAATTAGTAACTAAATCCTACAGTTGAGGACATTCACAGAGAATTGCTTAATTTTCTCATTTCACAAGCTTCTTACAATTAGTAACTAAATCCTACATTTTCCCACATTATGGGAGATACACCACAATAGATATTGTATCAATATGTTATTATAAATTGATTACATTGGTTATCATTGAAGTTAAGGTCTAAATATGTTATTATAAAATATTTATATTGCTTAAGTTCTAAAAATGTTATTGTGATATGTCTCTATTGGTCATCTTCAAAAGATTAATTTCTGTGGCATAAACAAAACAATGTTATTAGAAAGATGTTTTTGGTACCAAACTACTCTGAAGAACATAAGGTTTTATATAAGTGTGATATTTATTACTTCTCCTTTTCTGGTGTACAAAATGTATTCATCTCCTCTAATTGTATGGGTCTTCCAACATATTGTTTGTGGTAATAACCTTTTGATTCAGATATTTGCCTTTCTCTTATGCTCCAGTCACCTATGATAATAAGCAACCTGTAGGCTGATTTATTTCCTGAGATGACATCCTATAAAAAGATCGCTACTTAGGGATTCAACCACAAGAATATCCATAATTGGCAATAATAACAGTCTTTTAACTATATTTTTATTCCAAAATGTTTAATATCCAGGTAAAATTATAATAGTTGAGTACACTACTCCTCTTACAACATTAATGTTATTGATCTTCTCTTCTTGGTGTTCAACAACCAAAGTTTAGAAACCAGAACTAAAAAGATATCTGTCTGGGCTAAGATGACAGCCAATATTTTGGCCCTGGCCCTCCAAGGTTAACTACAACAAAAAGATTCAGGACATGAGGAAGGTACCTTCTCCAAGATCCTACATCTTTGGTGAGTCACCCAACCTCCTGAGCAGGGAGGTTGCTGAACACCAAAATGATAAGATCCAAAAAAATGTGTGCCAAAGGAATGTCACCTGGAGGAAAAAAATCTCCCATGCTTTCACAGAAAGCAACATGGTCAAGCAAGGCCATGACATATCCTGGCAGCTGACACTGACAAAGGAGCTAAGAGGCTCTATGGATGGTTCCAAGACAGTGCCTGTGGAGACTTAATTGACCTTGTTAGATACCAAGAGGTTGATTTTATTTAATATAGGTCTCACCATAACTTGGTCTTAAACACCCAGTAGAAAAGTATAACTAAGACAATATTTATTTGAGTTCAACAAAAGTTTTAGATTTTTTAGCCAACATTGTTTAAAAAATATTATTAGATTTTTAATCCTTTTACAGCCCCAATTAAGAGAAATTATGCTTATTGTAGACAGCTAAGCCAGTCAAACACACTATAGATCCTCACAATATATAGGGACAAGCCATTGTTGGGTGGGCACACTTTTCCTAAAAACATCTTCACATATTGGAATTTCAATTGGCATTGCATTAAACCTATATAGTAGTTTTGGAAGTAAGGCCATTTTCACTATATTGGTTCTTTCTATCCAGGAAGAAGGGATGTCTTTCCATTTTCTTATATCCTCCTCAATCTCCTTTTTCAAAGCGCTATAGTTTCCAGCGTAGAGGTCTTTTACTTCCTTTGTTAGACTGACACCTAGATATTTCTTTTTTTTTTGAATGCTATTGTAAAAGGAATTGTTTCCCTAATTTCTCTGTCAGTGAGTCTATTATTTTTATATAAAATGGTTGTTATTTTTTGACTGTTGACCTTATATCCAGCTACTCTACTGAATCTGTCAATTAAGTCTAGAAATCTTTTGGCAGAGTATTTTGGGTCTTCTATGTAAAGTATCATATCATCAACAAATAATGACAGTTTAACTTCTTCCTTTCCTATTTTTATTCCTTTTATTTCTTTCTCTAATATAACAATATATTTCACAGAACTAGAGAAAACAATCCAAAAATTCATTTGGAACCAGAAGAGACCTAGAATAGCAAAAGAAATTTTAGGCAACAGAGATATGGCTGGGGGTATTACAATCCCCAACTTGAAACTATACTACAAAGCTACTGTGATAAAACCAGCATGGTATTGTCAAAGAAACAGACCCAAGGATCAGTGGAATAGATTAGAAGATGCAGAAGCAACTACAAATATGCTCAGCCACCTCATCTTTGACAAAGGAGCCAACCATCCTCATTGGAGGAAAGATAGCCTATTTAATAAAGAGTGTTGGAAAAACTGGATTTCAACCTGCCAAAGATTAAAACTAGACCCATACCTATCACCATGCACTAAATTAAGATTGAAGTGGATTAAAGATTTAAGTATTAGGACAGAAACACTAAATTTGCTGGGAGATACATTAGGTAGAACTCTTGAAGATATTGGTATATTAAAGACTTTATGAACAAAACCTCAGTGGCATGGGAACTTCCACAAAGAATCAACAACTGGGATCTTATCTCATTAAAAATTTCTGCACTGCAAGGGAAACCACCAACAGAGCTAGGAGACAACCTACAATGTGGGAAAAAGAATTTTAGGAACTGTACCTTAGACAAAGGACTATTATCTAGAATATATAAAGAACTGAAAAAAGTCAGATGCCCCCAAAATCAAAGATCCATTTCAAAAATGGACATCTGAAATGAAGACATTTCTCAAAGAAGTAAAAGCAGCAAATAAACACATGAAAAAATGTTCAACATCACTGGTTATTTGAGAGATGCAGATGAAAGCAACACTGTGATTCCACCTCTCCCCAAAAATAATGGCTGCTATCAAGAAATCAAAAATTAACAAATGCTGGTGGGGGTGTGGGGAGAAAGGAACCCTTCTCCATTGTTGGTGGGAATGCAGACTGGGTGCAACCACTGTGGAAATCAGTGTAGAGATACCGCAAAGAACTAGGACTAGGGGTCCCATTTGACCCAGCTATCCCCCTGCTGGGGATCTTCACAAAAGAATTAAAAGAATCTTACCACAGTGATATACGTGCACCCATGTTTATAGCAGCATAGTTTGTAATAGTGAAAGCTTGGAAACAGCCCAAGTTCCCATGAACTGGAAACTGGAATAAAAACATGTGCTTTTTAAAAAATAAAATAGAGTACTACTCAGCCATAAAGAATGAGAAACTAGAGATATTTATAGCTAAATGGATGCATATTGAGGCCATCCTCTTAAGTGAAATAAATCGGACACATATGTGTTAATACCGGATAATTTTTCTGGTGTGAGAAACTGAAAGTGTAATTAAGGATACACAGGGATGAAATGGCATAATAACATATTTCTTGGATTGTGTTTCCACTGAGTGTCATATGACTGTATTGATATTTAAATTAGGGAGAAGCTCCACCCATGTGGAGTTGGCTACCTAACTGGAGTTCTTTTCCAGATCATTATTTGTTCAATGTTGGTTTTGGGGATCTTTCTGATACAAATCACATGCTCTGATGTTGGTACTTGAGATGCTTTTTAAAGTTATAAGGAAAAATGTTTAAGTGCTTTTCAGTTTTGTTTCGGTTGAGTTCTACTGTATTTGAATACTATTGTAGTTTTTTTCCCTTGCATTTTTCTTCTTTGAGTGGTTTTAATTTTGGTATGTCTGTGTGTTTGATAATAAAGTTATTGTAAATTTAAAAAAACAACTTCACATAAAACAAAGAGAAAGGGAGATATGTTGGGAGCAATGCTACATAATTTTAGGGAAAAGTCCTTTGAGTAGGCCTAGTTCTCCTGCCTACAGGCCAGCTATGGCATTTCAAGACATAATTCCATTTTGGCCTCCCAGTGACAACTGAGACCTCAATGATCCAGTGATGCTGTGATGCTCCAGGACGAGATTACACCAGCAGGAGACATCCTGGGAGGAACCAAATCTTCATCTGCATAGTTCCTCATTGTTCTTGGATTTCCACTGCCCCCCAGTCTTTTGTTACACTTTGTTTATCCCAATGTGAGGTACTGAACTCTGCATTTCATTTGTTACATTTGTTTCCCCATGTACTGAATAAAAGGTGCAGCAAGCTTGGGGGCTTTTGCCTTTGCCCCCCAGAGCAGCACTGATCAGGCTCAAAGCTCAGCTTTTTCTCCAAGTCTCATCTTTTCTACCTTTTCTGTATAATAAGTTAATTTGCCTTGTGCTGCCATGGCTCACAGAAGACTAGGACTTGCTGCAGAGGTTCTAGTAACATCCCCTTTCCCTGTTCCTTACATGAACTATTTCCACTATTTCTCCATTCAAGTCAAATAAGAACTGACTTTAATCTCTGAAACCATGAGCTAAAATAATTTTTATTTTTAAGACCTGTATTTCAGGTATTTTTTACCTACCACAAAAAAACAGTTAAATTAACAGTTTCTGAACAAAATAAACTGCCAAATATATCAACACTTCCTTTAGAAGACTATATAAATGAGTTATCTCTATGAATGCTCTTCATAGATTTTCATCATTTAAACATATTACAGTGTGACTCCAGCAACTCCTTCCATATTAAAACCACTTCCCATGGTAACCAGTAAACACTTGTGAGAGGTCAAACTCCCAGTAGTTTTTATACAAATGTCACCAGCTTTCCATTGCTCTGCAACTTGTGGCTATCACCACACGTTCCACAGTTGTTTTGAGAAGCTGAACACAATATGCCAAAGAGATCTTCAGCCCAGGATGGTCCAAGGGGATAGTCTTGGCATTCTTCTTTAGGCTCAATTTATATCACAGATTCAAGTGTTGGTGGAAGGTAGAGATGCTGTTTGGCAGGTAGTGATTCAGCCTCCATATGTAAATTGCAGCAGAGACCTTTAGGATTTGGGGGCAAGGTTCTGCCATCAGTTGCAGACATCTACTCTCCCCAGAAAAAATCAGCTGTTGGCCTGTTACTAGGCTGTGCTGCAAACTGAATGCTTGACCATGGGACACTAGGTTACCATGGAACCAGAGTTGCCTATTATGAGTTGGATATTATATGATCCACTGAGTCATATGTTTGGAGGTGCACAGCAACAGTTTATCATTAAATAGAAATGGCATATATATGATTGAGCCATAGAAGGTCCACAGGATAGAAGTAAGTTACATGAATAATTTTTCCAGATGCCCAAGGCTCCTACTCTTTCCATATTGTTGTCCATTTCCCAGCATGCACCTATGGGCTCATGAGGTGTGTCATATGATTAGCAATCAGAGAATGAGAAGGCCATGGCCTGGTTTACTTGTGGTTCTGCTCTTTATGAAGACACCATCTCCAAGTGGGCATCAGAAGAATTATACCCCCTTTCTAAGACGTCCATGAAAGACAGTGGAGAAAGGAAATCTTCACAGTGACCAAAAGTTTGGTCAGTGCTCCTGGCAGTATATTTTACTTGGAAGGGGAAATGGCTAGGTGTGCACATACATATGATTCATGGGCTGTAGCCAATAGTCTGGTGTGATGGTCAGGACTTTGGAAGGTACATGACTGGAAAATTGGTGAGAAAGATATTCAGGGAAGAGGCTCATCAGAAAAAATTATTTTCCATAAATCCTTGCCATATGGGTAAAGGATGTAAAAATATTTGTATCCCATGAAAACACTCAGCAAAAAGTGACCTCAGCAGAACAGGACTTTAACAATCAAGTGGATAAGATAACCCATTCTCTAGATAGAAGTCAATCTCTTTTTTCATCGATCTTGTCATTGCTCCATGGGCTCATGAACAGAATGGCCATGGTAGCAGGGATGGAGGTTATGGATAGACTCACCAAGTTTGATCTGGCTACAGCCACTGCTGAATGCCCAATATGCCAGCAACAGGGACCAACACTGAGTCCCTGAGAAGGCACCATTCCCCAGGGTGATCAGCCTATGACCTGATGTCAGGTTGTTGATATTGGACCACTTTCATAATAGAAAGGACAGTGGTTTGCCCTTACTGGCATAGATACTTATTCTGGATATGGATTTGCCTGCCCTGCATGTAATGCTTCTGCCAAAACTGCCATCTGTTGACTCACAGAATGCCTTATCCACCATCATGGAATTCCACATAGCATTACCTCAGGCCAAGGAACACATTTTATGGCCAAAGAAGTAAGGTAATGGGCTCCTGTTCATGGAATCAACTGGTTGTACCGTGGTCTCACCATCCAGAAGGGGCTGGAGTAATACAAAAGTGTAATCATCTTCTGAAGACAAAGTTACAGAGCTCATTATGTGGCAATAGCTTGGAGGGCTGGTGCATTTTTCAAAAGGCTGTATGTGTTTTAAATCAGCATCCAATATATGGTACTGTCTTCCATAGCCAGGATTCATGGGTCCAGGAATCAAGGGATGGAAGTGGGAATGGTACCCCTCACCATTATTCACAGTGATCTACTAGCAAACTTTTGCTTCCTGTTCCCATGATTTTATGCTCTACTGGCTTAGAAGTCTTAGTGCCAGAGGAGGAAAGGCTTATACCTTGAAGCACAAGATTGATACAATTGAACTGGAAGGTAAGACTTCACCCTGGTCACTTTGGTCTCCTCATGCCTCTCAGTAAGCAAGCTAAAAAGGGAGTTACAGTATTGGAAGTGGTTACTGATTCAGACTGTCAAAGGAAAATTGGACTATCATTGCATAATGGAGGAAAGGAAGAATATACTTGGAATGCAGGATATCCCATAAGGCACCTTGTGGTATGCACTGTTATTAAAGCCAATGGGAAACTACAACAACCCCATCCAGGCAGAATGACAAATAGTTCAAAACCTTCAGGAGTGAAAGTTTGGGTCACCACCAGGGAAAGAACCAAGACCTGCTGAGGTGCTTGCTGAAGGCCAAGGGAATACAGAATGTGTGGTAAAAGTAGTTCTAAATACCAGCTACAACACTGTGATCAGTTACAGAAAGGAGCATTGTAATTGTAAAAAAAAAAAATCTCCTAATCAATATAATATAATGTTGATGGACTTAATTTTGCTTCTTAAGTATTGTTAAACTTATGTTCAAGTTATAAAATATTAGGAGTACGGATCACCCGAGAAAACTTTCATTCCATTATGAGGTGGGAATTAATACATTTTCATATGTATGCAGGATAATTATAACAAGTGTAATTATGAATTTGTTTTTGTGTCAAGACTGTGGCTTAAAGTTTGATTGTCAACTTCATAGTTATCATAGTTAACTGATTGTGTCAACTTGAGTAAGAAACACCCAACCTGTCAAGAAGATATAAAAATTTTAAGTAACCCAATATTAATCACTTCAATTGAAGAAATAATTTAAAAACTGTCAATAACAACAAAAAAGCCCAGACTGTGATGAATTCATTGCTGAATTCTACAAGAATTGCAGAGATCTAATGTCACTAGTCCTCAAATTCTTTAATGGAATTGAAAGGGAAGTAATACTCCCAAACTCTCTCCTGGAAGAAAAACCAGAGAAAGGCCCAACCAAAACAGAACTACAGGCCAATCTCCTTAATGAACAAAGATGCAAAAATTCTCAGTAAAAGATTCACAAACAGAATGCAGTGAATCATCAAGAAGATTATACACCATGGGTAAGTAGGATTCATCCCAGGGATTCAGGGATGGTTCAATATGTGTAGATTAATAAATGTAATACACCACATCAACAGAACCCAGGACAAAAACCACAGGATCATCTCAATAATTGCAGAAAATCATTTGACAAAGTCCAGCACCCATTCACAATAAAAAATCTAGAAAAAATTGCAATAAAAAGTGTTCATCTCAATCTGATAAAAGCCATCTATGAAAAAGCAACTGCCAACATATTAAATGATCAAAAGGTAAAAGTTTTCACTCTAACATGAGAAACAAGACAAGGATGCTATAACCACTCCTATTTAATATATTTCTGGGAATATAAGTGAGAGCAATTCAACAAGAGAAAGAAAAAAATGGCATATGGATAGGAAAGGAAGAAAATAAATGATCATTTTTGCTGATGGCACAATACTCTACACAGAAGACGCCCAAAACTCCAACAAATGATTTCTAGAATTAATAACCAAATTCATCAGCATACGAGGATACAAAGTCAATACAGGAAAAAAAAATCAATAGCATTCCTGTACATGAATAACAAACTCATTGAGAGAGAAATTGGGGAAACCATGCATCAAGAAAAATGAAATGCTTAGGAATCAGTCTAACAAAGGAAGTAGATCTATAGACTGAAAACTACAGTACTCTGAAAAAAATCAAAGAGAATATTAGAAAATGGAAAGATATCCCTTCTTCTTGGATAGGCAGAACCAATATATAGAAAATAGTAATGCTTTCAAAACTGTTGTACAGATTTAATGCAATCCCAATCAAAATAACAACAGCATACTTCACAGATCTAGAGAAAACAATCATAAAATTCATATGGAATGAGAAGACATCTAGAATAGCAAAAACAATTCTGGGCAGCAAAGGCAAGGGCTTTGAAATTATATTAAAAAGCTAACATGACAAAAACGGCATGGTACTGGAACAAAAAACAGAGGCTAGGATCAATGGAAAAATATATAAGATGCATAAATAATTACAAGCAAATTCAGCTACCTTATCTTTGATAAACGGCCCAAACACCTTCAGTGGAAGAAAGATACCCTCTTTAATAAATGGAGCTGGGAAAACTGGCTTTCCACATGCAAAAGATTAAACGTAGACCCATACCACTCACAATGTACTAAACTAAAATTGAAATAGATCAAAGATGTAAATATCAAAACAGAAACACTGAATTCACTGGAAGACAAATAGATAAGACACTTGAAGATATAGGCATAGGCAAAGACTATAACCAGAATACCAATTTCACAAGAAATATTACAAAGAATCAACAGATGGGCTCTCACCATATTAAAAAGCTTTTGCAAAGCAGAAGAAATCACCAACAGAGTAAAGAGAAAAGCCACAGAATGGTGAAAATATTTTCTGAGCTATTCCTCAGACAGATTCTTTATCTCTAGAATATATAAAGAACTCAAAAAAATCAGACCCCTAAATTTAAAGACCCAGTTCAAAAATGCGCATCTGAGATGAATAGATACTTCTCAGATGAAATAGAAACACCAAATAAATACATTTTTAAAAATTCAACATCACCAATCATCTGAGAAATGGAAATTAAAACACTGAGATTCCATCTCACTCCAGGAAGAATGGCTATCATGAAGAAATCAGCCAATAACAAATGCTGGCAAGGCTGTGGGAAGAAAGAATCCTTCTCCGCTGTTGGTAGGAGTGTAAATTGGTACAACCAACATGGAACTCAGCATAGAGATTTCTCCAAAAACTGAAACTAGAGGTTCTATTTGACCCAGCTATTCCTCTTCTTGGTATCTTCCCCAAAGTGTTAAAAGCATTGTACCACAGTGATATAAGCACAGCCATGTTTATAGCAGCATGATTTGCATTAGCTACATCTTGTGAACAGCCTAGATGCCCATCAACAGAGGAACAGATAAAGAAAATGTGACCTTATATACAATAGAGTACTACTCTGACATAAAGGATAAACTTGAGACTTTTTTAGGTAAATGGATGCACTTTGAGACCTAAGTTTTCTTTATCCCCACTCTGAACTGTGGTTTGGGAGATTTCCTTTTCCAAGCAACCTTATCATGATACCAAAATTCCCCATAACAGTAATTGGAAGAGATACACTGTTCCTAGTCAGGGCCATTTTGACATTCAAAACTCTGACAACACATGTCCTAGTTGCTAGGGACTTAGGCAGCTTAACCCCATGGGGTTCAATGTCTTCACCATAAAATGATCACCCAGCACGATATGATGGCACTGCAAGAGGGGCTGTCAATGCCACTCTATTCATCACTCAGTGCCAGGACAGTACTCTATATCCTCACAAAAGACAGTATTACCATAAGGAAGAAGCTAGAATAGGGATAAAATAAATTATTGATGATTTTGGCTACAGGGTTATGAGTGCCATGCCAGTTCCAGTGCAATACAACCATCCTAACAATGGCCCATCAATGAGACAGTCATATCTATTCTCCCATTAGTAACAAACCCATATACTCCTTTTTATGCAGATCCCAGGGGATGCAAAATAGCTCCCTGTTCTTGATCTCAAAGATGCCTTCTTTCCTATCCCTATGGATCCTAATATCTGTTTGCCATTGTTTGCTTTTTTTTTCTTTTTTCTTTTTGGTACTGGGGATCAAACTCAGGACCTTGCACTTGCAAGTCAGGTGGTGGAACCACTGAGATAAACCCCTGGCCCTCTGCCTTTGAAAAAAATATCCTTAAATAGGACTTTGACTACAGTACACTTGGACTGTCTTGTCTCAGGGTTTACAGATGCCCTCCCCCACACTTACCTGTACAGTCTTTAGCTCACAACCTGAGAGAGTTCATGTTCTAAAAGGGAGGCCTATTACAGGACATATATAACCCCATTGGTACCCCACTGAGGTATTGATTGTCTGATCAAAACACAATTAAAACCCAATTTTCAAGCAAAGAGGGATTGCAAGGTATACCAACATAAAGTACAGATTTCTCACCAATGCTGACATATCTGGGACACATGTTAACTTCAGGACAAAGATAAGTGTGCCCCCAAAGAGAGGCAATTTGCTGCCAGGGTCCTCTAGAGTCTAAACAGCAGCTGAGGGCTTTTTTTGGAGTGGCAGTCTTCTGTCACATATGATTACCCCATTTTGGAGTAATAAACAAACCCTTATATGGGGGAACTCAAGGATCAGAAACTAAACCCTTAAAGTGGACAACAGCCACTCAAGAAAACTTTAAGGCCTTAAAATGGGCCCTGATACAGAACCCAGCATTAGGAATCCAAGACCTAAACAAGCGTTTTTCTCTCTTCATGGCTGAGAAATAGCAAGCAGGAATATCAGGACCCCTGAAGTGAATCCCAATCTCCTGCTTAGGGTTATGATGCATGGTGAGAAGAAAGACACAGACAGAGTTAAGAGACAGATATGGGGAGCCAGGATGATTAGTGCTTGTTCAAGCAAGGCTGAACAAGAAAAGTCCCTGAACACCCAGAGCTGTCAGTGTTTATTGGTGACATCATAGTTAGATTGAAGTAAAGGGACTATGAGGAATTGCTATGGATATGTTGCTGATGCAGGCAAGTCTTGTAAAGGAAGACAGAAAGCATTCTTGAATTAGGAACAGAACAGGTAATATATAGGTTGTGATTAATAATTAACCTTGTGTTTTTAGTAAAGCATATTTTAACTTTGGGACTAGAATTTGGGTAAGAATCACTCTGACCTAGGCAAATAGGCTTTGGCAAGCCTCACTTCTATAAACAAGACAATCATGGGGTTAACTCTTTACAGCTTGCACTTTTTACAGCATACTTGGGGATAATCAATAGGGTGGCCCCCACATTTTGGGAGTGGGACTAAACATCTGGGCCTGGAAGACTGACCTGTTGCCTACTTTCTCAAGTGACTAGATGGAGTGAGACAGGACTGGCCTAGCTGTCTGTAAGAAATAGCCACTTTGGCACTCTTAATCAAGGAAGCTTCTAAGATAACCTAGGGACAAATGCTCTTAGTTCTAACCTCATGCCAGTTCAAGGCTCTGTTAGAGCTCAAAGAACATTTATGAATGACTGGAGAAAGGCTCACTAAATATCAGGTCATTCTTATCAAAAAGTCAGATGTCTCTCTTCAGTCTTGTACTGTTTTATGCCCAGCCACCCTCCTCTGAAATAAGCAACAGATAGACCATGAGTCTGAAAAAAACATCATCCAGAACTGTGCAAGCTGTCTCAATTTGAGGGGCCAGGCTTTGACAGGGATGCCTAGCACATGATTCACTGGTGCTGGCCGTTTCAAAAAGGATGGCATTAGAAGGGCAGGATATGCTGTGGTTAGCCCTACCCAGGTCATTGAAGCAAGAAGACTTCCCCCTTGGACTTCAACCTAAAAGAAGAACTTATTACCCTTACTTGGGCTTTCCAACTTGCCCAGGATGCTGATTCCAAATTTCCCTTTCTATTCCTAATGCACACACAGTCATGTGGAAAAAGAGGAATTTTGACTACTCACCAGTCTCCAACATGGACTAGAGATCCTCAACCTCCCAGAGGCAGTAAATATCCCAAGGGAGGTAGCAGTTATCCATTGCTGGGGATATTAAGCCTCCTTGGGCCCTTTCTCCCAGAGAGTTTCTAAGGTAGATTTCATTGCTAACTTGCCACTTTCCAAAATAATTCTGGCCTATCTATAGCTCTATGCATAGTCCCACTCCAGGCCTTGGGTAAGAGACAGGATACTCTACAGAAGAGCTTCAAACTATTCATAATGAGGGAGTATTACAAAAGGGCCAACACTGGTATGTGGGACCCTGACTGCTGGGACAAGCCAGTGGAAAATCACTAAGTTCCTACATGATGACTTCCACCTAGAATGCCATGTTACTACCTCTATGGCAATAGACTCTTTGGACTGCTGGGATTCTGAAACATGGTAACCCAGGTCTTAAAGACAAGTCCTATCTGTGCCTCCCATACTACCCAGACTCATCCATCCAGGTTGCCTGACCCAGTACAAAGTTGTGGGTCCTCCCCTGAAGATTGACAAATAGACCTCACCTGTATGCCTACATGTAAGGGGTACAACCACCTCCTGGTATGCAGTGACACCTTTACTGTGTGGACAGAAGCCTTGCCCACTACATCAGAGTGGGCCTTGGAGGTGATAAAAGTCCACCTTTTAAAAATGACCCCTAGGTTTGGACTTTCTAGGTCTATTCAGAGTGATAATGGACCATCCTTTAAATTCCAAGTCATCTGAGGAGTCATCAAAGGACTGGGAATTAAGTACGATCACCATACTGTGTGGAGACCCCATCAGCAGCAGCTTCTGATAGATTTCCCTCCAGTTTTGGGTGGCTGCTGTATATAATAGCTACCTTCTTTCCAACACACCCCTACTCCCACCAAAAGAGTAACCTGATGCTTGCTCTCCTCCTAGCAACTAGTGACATCACAGGCTCCTCCAGTCCCTAGCCACTACCTCACTCAACCCCACCTCAGCTCCTACAAGTCCCTATAAAAGGCACTTGCTGTCCTGGCCATATTGCTTTTGTCTCTCCTTTGTTCAGAGACAGCTCGGCACATCTGTTGCCCTAATAAAGGCTTGTTGTGGCCTGGGCAGGTCTTTGTTTTAGGCCTTTTACCTGACATTTCTGGTACTGTGACTCAGATGGTAGATGGCCCATTAACAGATGATCCCCTGTGGGATGGGGTTGATTGGCCTTTTGACCATCTCCATTGGAGCATATCTGCCAAGCCAGGACCCTCATGGGGCTTTCTACCATTGCCATTGTTGACCCTACACATCCACACTGGTCACCAATGTCTGGGTGAGTAGGGAGTTCAGCCTCCCTCTCATCAGGTTCTCTGTCTCATTCTCTCTCCCTCTGAGGACTTCTGAGAAATCAAAGTGCTTGGTCAGAGAAACCCTCATGGCTGCTGGGCCCAGGACTGTGCCCCTGGGGGATGCCCCGTCGGGCCACCTCCTCTTGGTCTCTACCTCTGGGAGACTCACTCGGAGACTGTCAAAGAAGACAAGGACGCTTCTCCCCTTTGTCTTTCTCCCTGGGAACTGCCTCCACCTCACCCACTCTAACCAGGGGGCCCAATAATCCAACCCCCCTCAATGCCTCTGGGCTGCCTCTTGGCACAACTCAAACTCCTCGGATTGTTGGGACCAGACTTTAAGCCAAAAAGACTTGTTTTCTATTATAATCAGGTTTGGCCTCAGTATAAATTAGATAATGGGTTTCCATGGCCCCAAAATGTCACTTTCGATTTTAACATACTGTGTGATTTACACAACTGCTGTCAGTGCAATGGCAAATGGTCAAAAATACCCTAGATACAAGCCTTTTTCCACCTACACTCTCAAACCTCCCTGTCAAGCCTGTTCTCCTTCTCAAGTACTCCTAGCCTGAGCTGATCACTCACCACTCGTACCTACCCCACCTTATAACCCTGTTGATAGGAAAAAGTTTTAAAGTTTAGTAGATTAGCTATTAAAGTAGTTGTGGAAGCAAAATAGGTAGTGTATCCCTTTAAAAGCTTGCCTTAGCCCATTTCTTCTGCTTTTTAAAGTGAAAGTTATATAGCTCCTTTGATGTGTAGCTCCACTACAGATAACATCTTAGCTCTGAAGAAAAAAGTGGGAATCCTTGAACAAACTTGTGATATATGTGCCTTAATCGTCATGTGTTTAGGACTGTAATCAGTGACAGAAACCACCTGTGTCTAACCATTAAACAGGAATTGGAACTTTATTTACTTAACAAAGACCACTAGGCATGAGATAATGACTGACAGAAGTATAAAAGGTTTATAGTGAGTTGGAGGCAAAATATTAAAACAGCTATAAGTAAAAGACATATTTTTGATATAAAAGGATTTTATATATTTATCTTGTTAGAAGGACAAGACCAAATGGCTTAGGTATGTCAAGAAGGTGTGCAGAAGTGATTTATAAAGAAAATATATGTGTTTGCTTGTTGGTTTCAAGTTTGTTATAAAAGGTTTACAGGAATAGTTTTCATTCCTTGTGATTTTAATTCTATAAGAGATCTCTGTTAATTGACTTACAAAAAGTTTTGAATAGTCTTACTTATAATTATAAACCTAAAAATTATAACGATATTATAATTCCATTGGGCTAAATATATTTGAGTGCACTCTAGTTTTATAAATGGCCTTTTATCTTTGTTTTTTGTCCAATCATACAGCTGTTTTATTTGTAGATAAAGATTAAGTTCAAGACATGCTCCCCTTGGTGAACAAAGGAGCAGCCAAATGGAAATACTTTCCAGTCTTTGTTCACTAGGGGGACCTCAACAGTTTTCATCTTACCACAGACTGACCTGATAGCTTTCATAGCCTTATAAAAGACTTACATCAATAAATATTACTTAAATATATTATTGTACTATGTTTACATCAGTTGTCATCAAAGGGATAAATTCTAAATATGTTATTATGGTATGCTTACACTGGTCATTTTCAAAGGACTAAATATCCTGTAAAAAGCAACAATAACAAGGTTTTATTTTTTCTGGTGTACTAAATGTATTTATACTTCCTGACTGTACAGGTTTTCTAATATTTGTTTATGATAATAACCTCTTTTTCATTCAGTTATTTGCCTTTTTCATACACTCCAGCTATTTATGACAACTGATACATTTATGGACTGAGATATTTTCTTTAGATGGTATCCTATCAAAAGATTATTTATTTATTTATTTATTTTTCAAAGATAATAATTTAGGTAAAAACTTTTGGTGTTTTTAAAAAATGAGCATGTTTAACAATGGCTATTTTATATCAAGATGGACATTTAAATGTGTTACAAAGGTAAAGTCATCATAATTGTCATGTTAAAATATTATTTGTGGCTCTTCTTCTGCTAATATGCTACAGGAATTCAACTAATAAAACATCCATGCCTGATAACAATAGCAGTTCTCTATATTTTAAATTCCAAAATGCTTGTTATTAAGGTAAAATTATAATAATTAAGTTCATTAGTCTTGTTACAATGCTAATGCTATTGACCTTCTCTTCTGGGTGTTCAACAACTATAGTTTGGAGACCAAAACTAAAAAGGTAACTGGGCTATGAGGACAGCCAATACTTTGGGCCTGGCCCCTCAAGGTCAACAAAGTTCCAAGACATGAGGGAACCTTCTCTACAGGGTCCTACATCTTTGGTAAGTCACTCAACCTCCTAAACTGGGAGATTGCTTTACACCAGAGGACAATGTACTGTGTGCCAAAGGAGGGTCACCAAGAAAAAATCTCCCATGATTTCACTGAAAACAACTTGGTCAAGTAAGGCCATGATCCATCCTGATGGCTGACACTGACAGAGGAGCAGAGAAGCTCTATGTATGGTTCCAAAGTTATGGCCAGGGGAGACTTAACTGACCTTGATAGATAGCAAGAGGTTCATATTGATTGGCACAGGTCTCACTTTAACTTGGTCTTAAACACCCAGCAGAAAAAATAACCAAAAATGGTATAAAATAATGACATAATAATAAAGCTAGACTTCAGAAAAATTAAGACACAGCCCATCCATAAAAATCTTTTGGTTCACTCATGACACAGCCATTTCAAACAAAACAAAACAAAACAAAACTTGGGGGACTAAATAGAAGGGGAAAATCATTAATTGGCTACAAGTGTGTATAGATTCTTTTCAGAGAAATTAAAATAAGTTCTTTACGGGTGTCCAATCCTAGATACCACTGGTCTCCAGATCTCTCCTTTTAGACAAGTGTTTTCCTGATTCTGTGATAACAAATTAACTATTGTGTAGGGATCAAAAAATAAAACCATAAAGTAAGAGTATTGGGAAAAAATCACTTGCTTGTCAGCCACAGTCAGGATAAGTTCTATACCAAGCAGCTACAAGATTTATTCCTTTTAAAATAACATACATCCTTGTTCTCTGTTTATGATGCCTCTTCTCATTGTGCTCATATTTCCTGGATACCTACCCATGTCTGAAAAGATCAGGCCTTTTATGTTACACTTGATCTCCTTAAATTGGCCAGGGTCCTTGTGGAGGTTATCAGTTCTCTTTATTTTTAAATATATCTAGGAGGCCTCCAAAAGCTGAGAGATACAGGAATCAAACTGTCCTTTACACAACTATTCCATGGCTTTGCTGGAACTATCAACCTAAAATGTGTGTTTTCATGGCCTTGAATTTAAAGGACAAGTCAAGTTCATAGTAACACTACAGTCATCTCTATGTGGCCTCCAAAAGACATTTACTCAGTTACATACACTTTTTATATTTCAAAAAATGATTATAAAGATTATATAAATTGTGTTTATCACTTTTCCACTCATTCTCTCAGAGCAAGGACATGTCACATGGGCCCTTAGATCATGAGCTATGATCCCTTACTTCTATAACAGGCTCTTACTTCTATAACAGATGAGCCCCTAAACATCCAGCTGTCTCTGTAAAACCTATGTAAATAAAATGAACTACACATCAAGTGAAAAAGACTTAAGACTCAATGGACCAGATATGCCCCCCAAGGTGCTAACTGATGGTGGGATGTGTTTGGTTCCTGGAGCTCATGGCTCCCCTGGCTATTACTGCTCTTGGGACCCCTCAGTATTATCTGTCTGATCCTCTGCTTTGCACCATGCTTGTTTTGCTGTTTTCAAAGTTTCTTACAGGAATGCATGAGGGCATTTACCAACAAGACACTTACAGAGCTCATCATGGTGGGGTACCAGCCACTGCAGCAGAAGGAAAAAGCCCCTACCTACTGCTGCCCCCATCAGATCCAGGTTTAGCCCCAACCTTTGCCCATTTGTCAGCTTGAAGCAGCTCCAGAAGAAACCTTTGCCCAACAACCATAAAACAAGAGACTGGAATGATAGGCTTCCCTCCAATTTAGGGTGGCTGCTGTATATAATAGCTACCTTCTTTCCAACACACCCCAACTCACACCAAAAGAGTAAGCTAATACTTGCTCTCCTCCAAGCAACTAGTGATGTCACAGGCTCCTCCAGTCCCTAGCCATTACCTCACTCAACCCCACCTCAGCTCCTACAAGCCCCTATAAAAGGCACTTGCTGTCCTGGCCATATTGCTTTTGTCTCTCCTTTGTTCAGAGACAGCCGAGTAGATCTGTTGCCCTAATAAAAACTTGTTGTGGCCTGGTCTAGTCTTGGTTTTTGGCCTTTTACCTGACAGCTTCAATATTTTCATAAGAAATGAGGATAAAGATTGCTGTGGTGACTCTAGTAGAAACTAAATGAGGGCAAGATGCCATGGAAATGTGAAAGAAGGGATGTGAAATGCACTAGGATTATGGAAGAGGTGGCATTTTCCCTAAAATGTTTGAACTACATAGTTTACCAGTAATGATGGTTTGGCATTGATGACAGTGGCTATAGTTTGAAGCAAAGGCATATGGGCATCATGAGCATGGAGAGTTGACATCCTTAAAATTTGTCTGTGTGTAAACTATGAAGGGTCTGAGAGAATTAGTATTCTTGTGCCTGTAAAAGCCTAGTAAAAGGTTTTGCCACATGTAAGCTGAACCCAGATTGTAGGGGTGAAGGGCTATACCTCAATTCCCCCAAGGTTCAGGAAGGTCTCTAATGCCCTGCTATATTTTTTTTTGGAGGAAACATAACATACCCCATGTATATTCTCTCAAATCAGCAGAAATGTGAAAAGAGCTTACAAGAGTTGCAAATTGTTGGTTAACAAAAATGACTGCCTCTGTCAGCTCATCCCTTGATGGTTCTGTCACACAGAGGCTACACAACATCAAAGGCTTTGGTCAGAAGTGAAACGCAGATGGGCAAGAGGGTAGATCCTAGAGTATACAAACATGCCAATTTCTTCTCCTGCATATAAGGCCAAATTAATTATTTGGTTATGGTGGAGAATGTATATATAATTATCAAAATCAAGGCACTGTTTGTTTTCCTGGCCTTCTTTTTTTGGGGCTCCTGGGGATCAAACTCAAGACCTTGCACTTGCGAGACAGGTGGCAGAACCACTGAGCTAAATCTCTAGCCCCCAGCCTTCTTTATTTGTAGGAAAGCACACTTAACGTTAAGCTAAATAAAGAAATTTTCTTTGGCTCAAAGATAGCACACCTGGCCTTGTATCACTAATGTAAGAATCTAGTTTCTTGGACACTTAAGATTCCAAAGAGGATTCTAATATCCACTAACATCTCAGAGTATTTACCTGGGAATACTTACTCTAAAATAGAAAAAACTGAGGCTCGGACACAAGAAGGAATCAAGCTGAGGTATCCTAGCTTAAAAGCAGTCATTTCCATCACCTAGACACCACCTCTGACTGGGCAGACTTTTGTGATCATTTTCCGTATTTCCTATGTATCAGTCTCCTTAACTGGGGGCATTAGAATGACTCTGGAGACTGTTTTGCCCATTTGGAAAGTAACATTTTTGCTATCCCTCTATTTTCTTTCACTGAGCTAAATCCCCAGCCCTCTATCCCTCAATTTTTAATCCATTAAACCTTCAGTATATGAAGATATCAAGGCATTTGTATGTAGGCCAAGTAGCATGTTGGATATTTTTGGTCAGTGAAGCCATTTACCACTACTGTGTTCTCATTTCCTATCACATTTTCTACAGCAATCAAACATTCAGGCTTCAAGCCTGACTAGCCAGGGAGCATTCACAGGAGGCAGAGATGAGCCAGAACCTCTCCTTTATGTTGTAATATTCCAATTCAACCAGCAGATGGAGACATACCAAGGCATCTCATGATCGGGTCCATATTAACATGAGTACATCGTGGACATGATGAGATTAAGTCAGAAAAGATTCTCCTTTGCAGAATAAATGGAGACTGAGCAAAAGACCAGATAACAGAACAATTAATGAGTTATTGGGGGTCCCGAAGGGAAAGGGACTTATTTAGAAAAGAAAGACACAAAACAGCGAGGCCCAGGGTTTCAGAGCTACAAGCAACAAAGACCAAGATCTTCATTTGTTCCTCTTTTTGTATCTTACACAGGGAGCTGACACATGTCACTAGTCATGTACTTTCAGTGCAGAACAGGCTACCTTATCCATAAAAAATGTTAAAGCATTACAGAGATTACACAAATGGAAAGAGTAGATTGTGCTCCCACAATCACGCTATTGCAAGGCATCTATCTAAATAAACATTTTCAAGAAGACATTCTTTCCTTATCTACAAGGAGCAGGGAGCACCTAGGATACAGTGAGTGCACATCTGGGAGATCATTTTTAATCTCTTGTCAACCAGCCTTCCCAGAAACTCCATGAATATACCCAGACATCACCTAGCATTCTCCTGCACTGAGACAATTCCATCAATGAGCCATGGCACATGGGCCAGAGAAAAGACAAAATAGGGGCAGAAGAGAGTAGAATTACACTCAAATCCTTCAGTGAACAGAGTGAGGAATACATTAAGGTGCATAGAATTGACTCCACCCATTTTCTTTCCAATTATGCTCTCCATGATATTGCCCTTATTCTTCTACAAAGAGTACTTACATCTATAAGGGCTTTATAAAGATGCCCTAGTAATCAAAACATATAGGTCTGGTGTGTGCCTTAAAATATATATAATCAAAGCATATATTGCATTGCATTCACTTCCCACTTAGATGCACATCAATCTGTTAAATGCTCTGTAGAGTCACTCACTACATAAATCCTTTCAATATTGCAAGGCTATATTGGTTCTTTTCACTGAACCTTGTTATTATTGTTTTGAATGTTGGATATGTTTGTGTGAAATAATGAGAAACATTTATTTTAAGTTAATGAAAGGAAGGCACACCAAAATATTGGGTCCCACTGGATCACAGTTTGAAGGAATAAAGCAATAAATGTACACTGACCACCACTGAGGTTTCAGTCTCTACTAACGTGGAAATTCAAGGTTGATTGTGGACATCCTTGTTCTGTGGATTTCCAACTGGCTCAAGTTTTAGATTTCAAATCATTAACCCATTGTGCAATTTAGTATGTTCTCTAAAATTCCTATATTGCAAACTGAATATCTAATGATGATAGTTCAGCCATGGGTCCAGTAAAATGTGATGAGCATACAAGCGCTTTTTCCTGATGAGTAGAATGATGTTATCAATATGAGAATGGCTTATATTAGCATCAGCACAGCTTTCCTCTGCATTTTGCTTCACATTGACCTTCAGCAATGTATGACATAGAACTTCACTACATTTTTGTCCCATGCTCTTGGAACTTCCAATCTGAACATGTACATAAAAGATATTTAGATTATTTTTAATTACTTATGTGAGACACTGGATATTTGAACAGATAATATGTAAAAGCACCCGTATTCTTGATTGGAATAAGAAAATCATTATTCCCATTCCAGAAGGTTAAGAAAGCAGAATCTTGGGAGACAAAACTTGAGAGCATGTTGAAGCTGAGTGCACAAAAGCCTTTTGGGGCAGGGAATAACATATTAAAGAATTGTCTCCTAGATGTCATAGACAGACCACTATAGGGATCAAATACTCTATTGCAATATGCACATACATTTTTATTGCTCTACAGTAACCCAAGCTATGAGAACTTGAGACATTTAAAAATTTCTCTAGCTTCAGGTCCTTCATCAGGAAAACCAGTCAATCAGAACTGCACTTCAAAAGAAACTTTCAAAGATTCAAACTATAATGCAGGGGCAAAGACCTGCATATTAGACACACTCACTTTCTAAATGACAGGGCATTGAATGAAGATTTGAAAGTTTCACATGCTTGCTAAAGAAATAATTCTCCACACATATTACATACTACACATATTATAAACTAAGTCTGAAAGGTGCAAAAAGTTCATAGATGTGCAATGTGCCCCTTAAAAATCTAATGCGATGTTCTCATTTTAAAAGGGGAAGAAGCCAATGAAGACATTACTACATTAAACTGTGAGGTGGTAGGGGAAGGTGGAAAGTGACAAGTAGAGTTACATTACTCAGAGAGTGTAGAACTCATTGGTGGAGAAGTTAATGAAGTGGGTTTGATAGAAGTCAGGTATTTGAGCTAAGTCACGAGATGTGACCATGCCGAAACACCTGTCCTTTTTGAATGAGAGTGGCAAGTAGGGAAATGAACTGCATTTGGAAATATATTGCACTGGCCCGATTTTGTGAAATTGAAACTTGCCGTTACACTGTAGATCCTGTGCGGATCCTTAATGACCTAAGAAACTGCATCTTCAACATTCCTTTTCTGTTCTCTGTAGAAATTTTGTCAATGCTTGTAAGAACTTAATCTTCTCAGCAGGAAGCAGCAGGCACTGATAACATGGGAAATTATTTTATGAGCCTGGCAAAAATCCCTTTCTTTCATTTACTTTTAATATCTAATTTGAGGATCTCAAAATAAATGGTGATCAAGCTTGTCTTTCCTTCAGGAATACTTTGTGACTAATTCATTTCATGACATCTATAATTGCATTCTCTCTTCTAAATTTTAATTGAAAAAAGATTGCTTAAATTTCTGTCCTCAAAATACTTCTGAGTGTGTAGCACTGTTTTTATCACCATATAAACTTCTAGGGGACACATGAAGCCTCATGTAATCCACTACATTGCTCAACACAAAATGGGACCTCATATAATGGTTTCTGTGTTCTGAATGTCTAGGTACCCCAAAATACATGTTTCAGAACCTAATTCCCAAGCTGATGCTATGAGGAAGTGGGGTCTCTGGAATTTATTTATGTAATGAGTCAATAATGACATATACATGTAAAAGACAGGCCAAAGACATCTTGTACACATGCGTGCCTTGTGAGAACTCAGCTAGAAGTCTCCATATGTAAACAATGTCTCATTAGATATTTAAGTTGCCAGTGCTTTGATGTTGGATTTTCTAGGCTTCACAACTGTGAGAAATAATTACTTCATAAAGTCTACAACCCTGTGGTATTTTGGTTTGGTCTGCTGCAATGCACGAAGACAAGGTTTATAAATACATTTCGGTGAAGTGTATAGCATAGCAACAGCCATGGTAGGATCTAGATAGCAAAAAAATACATGTTTCCATTTGCTGGTGCAACTTGATAGATGCACATGTCCTGGTTCATGTGAATACCTATTTCCTCTCCCTCACAAAATCACATAATCACTGCCATGGGTAACCAATGGAAGTATATGCAATGGATTGTTGTTTACATTAGTATCAATACATTTCATTGGGGCCTATGGCAATAAATGTTTATGCGGAATTCAAAACTAAAGAAACCTGCAAAAGAAAGGCTGGTTCCCAGAGACCCAAAGACATCTTTATGCTTTTTCAATACATCTTCTGATAAATCTAGGAAACAGAAAAAAGAACAAAATGTCTCTAAATATTTAAGTATTAAGCTTTTTAATTAATATGTTTGAAATACGTGTTCCCATTCACCTTAGGGAGTATGATATGTATTTAACATTTTGATTCTTATGGTTTCTCTTCTTCTCCTTACCCATCACCCTCCCTCTGGCTCCAGATCCCCTTTCCCAATTGCATCATCATATTACCAATATTATTGTCATTATTTAGTTCATGTTTGTGAACTGCAGAGATTGTATTCATTGTGGGTAGTTGGTATATAACATCAAATATTTTTACACCCCCTTCTTCCCTTCCTTGGCCTCCTGATCCCCTCCCATCTGCCAAAAAGCTCTCTGTGTCTGTATACATCCATTAACAGATGAATGAAGAAAATACGGTATCTATACATAATGGTATACTACTTGGCTACAAAGAAGGACAAATTCAAGACATTTGTAGGAAAATGGATGCACCTTGAGTACATGTTAATTGTCAAGCTTGTTAAATCAGACAAACAAGATTAAGTGCTTTTAAAATGTAGAAAGTTTCTTGAATACATATATAACAACTTTCTGTCAAAATGGGATGAAATGAATGTGTGATAATGTCAACTGTTTCCAAATTATATCCTCCAAGCATAAATTTCACTTAAATACTGAAAACTTTCAGTGTAACAAAACCTTACAACCTTTGGGTCAACTAATACTGAATATTTTCAGAAATAAATATGGTACAAACTAAATTATATCTTTAAAAATTGAAGAAAGGAGAGATTCTGTAGACACATCATGAAACCACTCATGTTATTTTTGCTAAATTTAATTGTATTCTTTAAACAAAAAATACAATAATTTATTGAAAGTATAGAGTGCAATTTGTTACTATTTATATTGAGAAATTAGCACATTCTTCCTTGATAGTATTTGCATCACCTAACACAATCACCTTTTGGGCATATGGAGAAAACACTAAAAACTTTTATCAAATTTTAATTCTATGTGACACTGTATCAATCACTTTAGTCACTATGGGGTTTATGCCATTTGTACTCTACAACATGAACATTATGTTTCTCATTAACATCTCTCAACTTCCCCACACCCACACATGGCAACTATCACCAAATTTTCTGATTCTTTAATGTTGTCAATTTTCGACGCTAAAAACAAATATGATCAAGCTTTAATCTGTCTATGCCTGGCATATTCCACATAATGACCTCTAGGTTAAACTACATTATCACAAATGAAAGATTTTCTTTCTTTTAAAACTGAACAAAGTTTCATTGTATGAATAAGCTTCATTTTACCCATACAACTAAGATAATGGTTTGCATGAAACATGTCCCTTAAAGGCCATGTACTAAAGACTTGGATGCAAAGTGCTTTGTTATTCTGAATTTAACATTATTATGCACTTTCCAACCTCATCACTGCATTAATTCATAGACATATTGGAGGAAAACTATCTCAGCATGTGTGCTTTGAAACAGTGTATCTCATTTTTCACACACCTCTCTGTCTCTGTCGCTGATTCTTAGCTTTCTCATAATCAGGATTTATGCTAAATCTCATTTTGAGTTCCTGCATGTTTTCTGATGTTATAAAAATCATAAAAAGCTTTCAAACATTATTTACAGAGGCTTTCTCTTTTCATGTTTTTCAAGGTAAGTGGAAAAATGGAAGTATTTCCCAGATTCATTGCACACATGTGGCTTCCCTCTTATGTGAATTCATTCATGAATTCAAATGCACTGAGGAAAATAAAACAGTTCCAACATTGTTCACATACATTCAGATTCTCTGTTCTATGAAGTCTTTCAGGTATGTAATAATACCCGTGTACTGAAATTTTTTTATATTGCATACAAAGAAAGTGCTTCTCTGCACTGTCCTTTGATGTCAGTGCAAGTCACTTTATATATTCAAAGTTAATTTCCTCTCTTAATTTTTAAATATCTATGATGATAACTAGAGTAATGGAAAGGCTTTTCCATATTGATTACATACACAGTTTCTACACTGTGATTCCTTTTGTGCCTTTGACAATTCCTGTGTGTGCTGAAAGCTTTTCCACACTGCTTACATAGATAGATAGGGCTTCTCCCCAGTGTGAGTCCTTTCATGTATTTGACAAGAACTCTGTTTGCAGAAAGCTTTCCCATACTGGTTACATATATAGGGTTTCTCCCCAGTGTGAGTCCTTTCATGTTTTTGACATTCACTGTGTGTGCTGAAAGCTTTCCCACATTGGTTACATACAAAGGGTTTTGCTGTTGTGTGGATGTTTTCATGTATTTGACAAGAACTGTGTGTGGTGAAAGCTTTCCCATATTGCTTACATATATAGGGCTTACCCTGTGTGGTTCTTTTGTGTATCTGACAAGAACCATGTGTGGTGAAAACTTTCCCACATTGCTTATATTCATAGGGCTTCTCCCCAGTGTGGGTCCATTCATGTGTTTGACAATTACTGTGTGTCTTGAAAGCTTTCCCACAGTGTTTACATACATAGGGTTTCTCCCCAGTGTGGGTCTTTTCATGTCTTTGACAAGAATCATGTGTGGTGAAAGCTTTCCCACATTGCTTATATATATATTTTCTCCATAGTGTGAGTATTTTCATGTATTAGACAACTGTGTGGTAAAATCTTTCCCACATTGCTTACATTCATAGGGTTTCTCCTCAGTGTGGGTCCTTTCGTGTATTTGACAATGACTCTTTGTTCTGAAAGCTTTCCCACATTGCTTGCATACAGAGGATTTCTCCCCAGTGTAAGTGTGTTCATGTGTTTGACAATGACTCTGCACTGAAAGCTTTCCCGCATTGCTTACATACATAGTTTTCCCCCCGTGGGAGTTCCTTCATGATTACCAAATGAAGTGTTATTATTTAAGGATTTCCAACTGTGGTTACATACATAGGATTTTCTTCCAGTGTGAGCTCCGTCATGTTTCTGAATATCATGGTGAGAATTCAAACCTTTCCTCCTTTGTATACAAGTAGTCACCTTACTGTGATGTCTTTCCTGGATTTGAACATAGTTGGGTGTAGTGATGGGTCTCACATTTTGCTTATATATAAAAGATTGTTCTTCAGCATTACTTCCTTTAGTGCACGCACAGCAGCATTTTCCTCATTGCTCATATCCATAGGTTTTTTTCTTCAGCATTGGTTTTGGCATGTTTTTGCAAAGACTGAAAGTCAGTTGATGTTTTCCTATGTCTGGTACACTTACAGAGCTTCTGTTCAAATCTATGAAGTGCATATGATTTGAGTCCAGTGTTTTGTTGACAGAATATATCTACTTCTGCACTTCTGTCAAAGAAAAAACCCAACCAGTCACATTTAAAAGTGTCTTTATATTAATGGTTGACCAGAAAGAGTTCTGATTTTATATCTCCTAATGATACTTGATCATGAACTTACTGTACATTCTGGACGATGGCTTGGAAACAGCTTTTACCAAAATGGTATTCATTTGTGAGTTTGGAATTGATATGTTTGCAATACATAACGGTAACTTTCATTGTGAACAATTGATACATATGATACATATATTATTTTTCACACCTATTTGCCCCATGACTCTACCCCTCTCCATTTTGCTGAGCTTCTTCACCCTCTCCAAAATGTCTGCCTCTCTCTCTTTTTATCATCTCTCCTTTGTTTTACTTCTTAATTCATAGTTTGCATTTCTCATATAAAATATAACATGTCATGTTGAGCTTTCTGTGCTTATCTTATTCAATGTAATATGGATTCCAGATCCATACATTTTTTGGCAAATGACATCATTTCATTCTCCTTTATGGCTGCATACCATTCCTTCATATTTACACACCACATTATTTTCCATGCTGGACACTGACCCCAGGGTTTTAGCACTGTGCTACATTCTCAGAGTTATTTATCTTTTATTTTGAAACTGAGCCTCATCAGTCATTAAGTGCCTAGCCTGAGCATGAATGTGCCTCAGCTTCCCAGAATGTTCCATCCTGCCCAGGCCATCTCATTTTCCATTTTTACTCATATGTGAATGGGCATCTAGGCTGTTTCCTGAGCTTCATGTTTGTAAGTTTTACTGTGACAAACGTGGATATGCATGCATCCACTTGATATGACTACTTTAACTTTGTGGGGAATACACCCAGTAGAAGTATAGCTGGGTAAAATGTAAATTTCACCTTTACTTTTTTTGAGAAACCTCTATACACTTTTCCACAGATGTTATACCACTATGACATTCCCTCTAACATTATGAGAAGTGCCTTCTAATACTGGAGTCAGAACATAAATAGTCTAAATGCTTTTCAGGATTGGTTGAAACAGCTATTAACAAAACAGGGGTATTCATTTGTACTTTGAATAGTTTCTCAAGGTTACCAACTTTGCAAGTACTGACTATGTATACCACATTTAAAACATATAGCATTGCTCCGATAATTTGATAACAAAGCAGTCTTTTAAGATATATGTTTATGTAATTATATTTCCTCTTCTTGGCTCTCAAAATTTGTGTATAAAATTTCATATACAACTTGAATCAATGCATACATACAATTTCATGTAAGAGTTTTATAATCTTGAGCATGAAAAATAATGTCTATTAGTATGCACGAGATGCCACTTGTGGCATAAGATCGATAGTCCCTACATTTCAAATATTGACATATTTCAAATATACAATTGTCAAATTCTAGATACTAAACATGTATTCATCTCTGGAGAAATTTTGTGTGATTAAAGAAATTTGAATGTGGCCTCATTTTGTTTGTTTTCTTGAGTCTCCCTACATTGTTCAGGCCAGTCTCAAACTCACTATGTAGCACAGGCTGTCCTCAAACTCCTACCAATCCTCCTGCCTCAGTTGCCTAAGTGCTGGGATTACAGGCACATGTCACCATGTCTGGCTTTCTGTAGTTTTTTGAACATGGTCTCATTTGTGTAGTTTGCTTGGTTTTAATATTTCTGACCTTTGAGGAATATTCTTGTTAGTGCATATTACCTTAGAGTTTTCCTGAAGTTTTGGTACTCATCTTCAATTTGCTGCTGGTTTTCCCAGTTTCTTCCTAAAGTGTAGAAAAAGAAATGTAATGATGAGTTACTACATTACATACAAATTATTATCTTCCAATTAGATTCATGGTACAATGTGACCACGCCTGGAAGATTTATCAAATATACTTCCATATTCCAGTAAAGTAAACGGCACTGAAGAGCAATAACCTATGCTCCTGGATTGCATAAATCTATCTTCCTTACCTATAGCAGTCACATTCGTAAAGTTTTCCCACATCACATCTCTGTGGAGCTTCTTCTGGGATGGATCCAGGAAAGCCCACTCCTCCATGGTGAAGTCCACAGCCACATCCTTAAAGGTCATTGCCTCCTAAATCAGCAGAAATATATTCCCAGGAAGAAGAGTGAGACTCATAACATGAAATATCTCAGATCTACTCATAAAAAGCTGAAATGAGGCTGAGTCCCACAAATGTTTACTTCACTTTTTGGTCATCAAACCCTTATTCTTCATCCACATGCACTTGCCACACAGGAATTTTGATTCTAGGTGGGAATTCACTGCTAAAGAAAGAGCAGAATAGGAAGACTGGTTCTCCTGCTGGTTGGCCCCAGTTTTATTTCTACACTGTCTGTAAAGCATGGTTCATGGAGAGAGTCTACTAGGTCAAACATGGGGTAAAAAGAACTGGGGTAGATGAATAACTAATGACTTGCTGTAACAACATAGAAAATACATCTTTGCTCAAATTATTTAGGAAATAGACCTCTTCTGTGTCTGATTATATTTAGCCAGCATTGTGAAACTTAAAACTGGTTTTGTAAAAAAGTTGTAATTAAACACAAAGTAATATTCATGAATGGCAATTTATAATGCTAATGAAAAGTACTACAGTAGTTGCACCAGTCTGCATTCCCACCAACAATGGAGAAGGGTTCCTTTCTCCCCACAACCCTGCCAGCATTTGTTATTGGTTGATTTCTTGAGAGCAGCCATTCTTTGTGAGGTGAGGTGGAATCTCAGTGTTGTTTTCATCTACATCTCTCTAATGACCAGTGATGTTGAACATTTTTTCATGTATTTATTTGCTGGTTTTATTTCTTTTTCTGAGAAATGTCTGTTCATTTTCGATGCCCATTTTTGAATTCAGTCTTTGAATTTGGGGGCCTGATTTTTTCAGTTCTTTAAATATAGTTGACAGGTCCCATTTGACCCAGCTATTCCCTGACTGGGAATCTTCCCCCAAAGAATTAAAAGAAACATACCACAGCGATACATGTGCACCTATGTTTATAGCAGCGCAGTTTGCAATAGCTAAAGCTTGGAAACAGCCCAAGTGCCCATCGACTGGAAACTGGATAAAGAAAATTTGGGGTTTTTTTATAAAATGGAGTACTACTCAGTGAAAAAGAATGAGAAACTAGAGACATTTTTAGCTAAATGGATGCATATTGAGGCCATACTCTTAAGTGAAATAAATAGGACACACATGTGTAAATACTGAATAGTTTCTCTAGTGTGAGAAATTGAAAGTGTAAATAAGGAGGAAAATGATTAAAATGAATAATTGATAATTTTAAATAGGAAAAGGTGAATGGGTTTGGGGGTAGTGGGAGGGGAAGTAAAAAGGGAAGAAAGGAAAGGAAAAATTATGAGAAAGAAAAAAAATGTAATCAAAGTCTGTGTAAATAGGGAAGGGTGAAGTGTGCACAGGTAATGGGAGAAAAAGCAAGAACTGAGATATATCATGTTCAGGTACAAACACCCCATGGTAAATGTAAATGTATCGTATACCTAAAATGTACCAATAAATATATAAATAAAAAAAGAAAAGTAGTACAGTTTTCATTAGGGAATATCTAACAATGAGATTAGATTAAGGATGATATATTATCTTATATCTTATGAGATGCATATGTCACAGAGATATAAAAATTTCTAAGGTGTAATAGAAAGAGAAATGTGGGGATGGAACAACCAACTGAATGCTGTGCCCCTAGCCACAGGCTAGGTGTATACACTCAGCCCAGAGAGGAGATGGGACAGAGTGTCCCATCCCACACTCACACCTTGGCCCATGTGCCCAGCCCAGAGAGAGCCCCAGGACAGACCAGTCAGTCTGAAATTGAGGACACATGGTAAATTATGCAGAGGTACTCAGAGAGAACACAATAAAAGAAAAGAAAAGACCATCCAGCAGCTGCCAGACAACACTAAAAGAGCAATGTGAGGCTAATTGGAGTTCCAGAAAAAGTAAAAGATAACATAGATGGAATAATTGTTTACAGAAATCATAGCAGAAAAATTCTCAAAGATGAAAAATGTTTAAAATACAACTACATTGAATTTAGAAAACATCAAAAACTGTGATGAAAATAGAAGCTCACAAGGCATATCCTCATTATACTGCCAGATATCAAAAAACCACAACAAAAATTTAAAGCAGAGAAAAAGAAAAAAAAATCACTTATAAAGGTAAACCACTTAGAATTACAACAGGCATTTTAACACAAACCTTAAAGGTCAGAAGAGCTTGCAGTGATGTATTCAAGTCCTAACAGTGAAAAACTTCTGATCTAATTTAACTTACCCAACAAAACTCTCTTTCAAAAAGATGGAGAATTAAGGATATTTCATGAAAAAGATTAGCTCAAGACACCTATGAATGCTAAACTACCACTTCAGAAAATACTCAAGAATATCCTAGATAGAAACACTGAAGCCAATACACAGATATTCCTTGTTCAACAATCTACCTTTTTTAATGTCTGGACATACAAATGAGGCACATTGTTTCTGACATGACCCACTACTCAGACTTATGACTCATCTTTTTTGTACAGTTCTGCACATATTGATAGATCCTCAATGTCTTTCTCTGTACATTACACCTAGTTCATACAATGCTCTGATTTTTCTGATTGTACTGTGCAGTACTATAGTTTTATGTTGTTATATATTATAGTAGTGCATGTAAGAGTTATGAAAACAAAAGCAAAGTCACAAAGTTGGAGTTTCCTTTGACCATATCTTTGTCCTGAATATCATGAAGTACGTATTGTATACAATTCCTCATTTAGCATCCCATTAGTGACCTAATCACAGGAACAGGAATCAGTCATTAAATGAAGAATCCATGTAGTCTCTTGTATTTTAGGCATATTCACTAAGCAGGCTGTGTAGATGAGCACAGCATTCATGAAAAGACAAATGTCTTCAAAATATGTGTTATTTATACTACTACCAGGGACAAATAAACTACCTTATATAGTTTGGATACTGAGACAAAAAACTAACCTCAAAAAATATATGGTTTCCTGTGAGAAAATGGGTCTCCTTATGAGACCCACTGATCACATGTGATACAGGAAGTACAGCTGTGACAAAGAGTCAGAAAAATGTATCAGTGCACTCTTTCTATTGGGCTCAGTTCTAAGGACTATTTGCTTCCAATAGTTCCTCAGGGGATAATAAAGCTGACTCATTTGGAGTTAGATACATTCTCAGATATAAACAAACTCTTTAGAAGTAATGTTACCTTTCAAACTATTTAGTAACTAGAAATGTCACATATATGGGTGCACATATTTTCTCAAGGGTTATATATATAATTCTGAACAACAAGAAATAATTGAACAATTAATTATCAATGCTATTGGCTCTGTGATGGTTTTATGTGTTTAATTTGTGTCTTATACCCCTGGGTAGTCAGTTCCTTTACTATATATCTTATGTGTCTTTCTATCCTCCAATGTGTTAACTGGAAAGGTGAACACAGCAGTGGCTACAGTAATGCCAGTTTCACTGTCAAGGATATTTGCCATTTTCAGTGACTTTTACAGAGTGAAGCAAGTTCCTGGTTCTGTGATATCTTGTTAGTAATATTTTAGTTTCGTTAGTTCCTTGCAATGACCTTCCAAAGCTTCATTATTAATGAGCGAATTTGGATTCTTTGGGGGGGGTACTGTGGATCAAACTCAGGACCTAGCACTTGTGAGGCAGGTGGCAGAACCACTGAGCTAAATCCCTGCCCCAAATTTCATTTTAAGACACAGCTTCTAGCAATATAAACTGTGTGGTCAATGTAACCTTGAAGAATTCATGGAAATTGTTAAGATGTCAGGAGAAAAAATGTGAGGAAATATAGATTTGGGTGCTCTTAGAAAACAGTAGGCACAAAATTTAATCATGACACCACCTAGATGTACTACAATTCTGACAAATTCAGAACCCAGTCCTACTATGATCCCTCAAGTGCAGAATCAAGAACAAAGCATATGATTTTTCACAATGAGTCATCATCGTGCAGTTATCAAAGTGTAGCACAATGAGTCACCCTACATATAAAAATGAAGATACTGCCTCAGAGTCCTTATGATAAAAACAGAGACATGTCTACTATTTGGGATTCTATGATAGTTTTAGATTTTATGTTCCCCAAAATGGGAAAATGACTATTATTTTAAAAACATCTTTAAAAATTAACCTTGAGGTAATTTTCATTTTAACACAGAGCTAATCTCAAATTTGTAGAACCAATCTTAAATTCACAGATACATATCTATAGCAGAAGAATGCAAGGATGTATTCCAGATTGTTCTTCACACATTCTCAATAGACAAAATTTGCAACATTCTGGACTTTTTTCTAGACAGTGTCTGGCTTTATAGTCCAGGCTGGCCTGGAATTCACTATGTAGGCCAGGCTGGCCTTGTTCTCATGGCAATCCTTCTGCTTCAGCCTCCTGAGTTCCAGGAGTACAGGAATGTCCCACTAGCCCCAACTAACTTTCTAGATATGAAATCTACTAATGATGCTTCATTTAACAAAGCACTGTGATCTTAGTACATAAAAGTGATAATAAAATTCCCATACTAGCAAGGCTTGGTGATCCAAACATGATCACTTCAATCTGGCAGGCTACTGCAAGTGGTTCACAGACTTCAACCTCAGCAACAACAATGAGATCCAGTCTCAAAGAAAAAAAAATTTTATGAGCACCCACTAGGAGGCTCCCTGCTGCCATTCCTCTGCTCACTCCTAGGACACAGGAAGTGAGCCAATCCCAGTGCCCAGGAGGAGGCTCCATGCCATTCCACCCCTTGCTCCTAGGGCAGAGGAGGTGAGCCAGCAGCACCTCCCCCCCTGAAAAATGAGAAGACACGTAAACAAGCCTCAAAAACAGACTTCCAGATCACCTACAGCAACCCCAAAGGGAAAAAAGATGGAACAATCTGATACTCAACCACCTGAACTCCCTGAACTGGTAACAAAAGAGGATCTGGAAAAGATGAAATCAGAAATAATTTCTCAGATAACAGCAAAGATTGTGCCCATAGTGCAAGACATGATTAATAAATCTAGATAGAGGACACAGATTTTAAAAAGAGAGGATCTGAGGAACATGATGGAATCCCAATGTAGGAAACAAATGTAATCCATAAAACAGATGCAAACAGATTTCCAGGTTAAAAACTCCCCTGAAATTCTATGCAGCAGAATGAGTGCATGTGAGGACACAATTACATTTATAGAAGATAAGATTGCAATTAGTGACCAGGAAAAGAAAAATTGCTTCAAAATTGCAAGGGACTACAAGAAAGCAATCCAGCAACTGCTAGACGATGCAAACAAGACTAACATAAGACTGATTGGAGTCAATGAAGAAAGAGGAGAGAGTGCAGATGACATAAAAAACTGTTCACAGAAATGATGACAGAAAACTTCCCAAGCAGGGGAAAAGAAATTGACATACATATAAGTGAGGCATATAGGACTCCAACTAGCCCTGATCAAAAAAAATCTACACATAGGCATATAATTGTTAGGATTCCAGAAACCTAACAGAAGAACAAAATTCTACAAGCAGTCAGAGAAAAGAAACAAGTCACATACAAAGGAAAGCCCATCAGAATTACAGCAGATTTCTCAACACAAACTCTCAAGGCAAGAAGAGCTTAGAGTGAGAGTGATGCATTTCAAGCCCTAAAGGAAAACAGCCTCCAATCCAGATTGATGTACCCTACAAAACTATCTTTGAAAATTGATGGAGAAATAGGATACTTTCATGATAAAGAGAACCTTAGGAACTTCATGAATACCATACCAACACTCCAAAAATTTTAGACAATGTCCAAGGAAAAGACAATGAGGATCACAACCCCAATAAGCCCAGCAGAATGAATCTGTTGGGCGTGACAAATTAAAAGCAAAGGGTGAGAATCCAACAAAGAGAAAATTCATGAAAAAGCTTTTAAAACTTTTAACTTCATCTCTCTAATGAGTGTATAATTCAATCTTGTTTTTGCACTGATTAGTATTTTTCTGATTTTAGTGTTACACACCTTTACTTGTACTGTACTGCCTATTTATCATCTTGTTATGTCTACTTTTTAACTGGGTTGTCTATTAATGAGCTGTAAGTGTTCTTTATATATTCTGGCCATAGGTTATATTCATTGTAAATATGGTCAGTATAAGGACTACTTTTCATTTTAATGATGTCATTTTAAGTTCTAAATTTTGATGGAATCTCATTTATCAATTTTTTTCTGTTATACATCATGATTTTTGTATCCCAGGAAGTTCTTGCCTACTCTAAATTCATAAACATTTTCCCTTATAATTTCTTCTTAAAGTTTTATAGTTTTAGTCTTTCATATTTAGGTCCATACATCCTTTCAAATTATTTTTATGTATGGAAATAAAGGGTTGAGTCTCATTTTCTATATACAGATACCATGTGTTCTAGTGCCATTTCCTGAAAACACTATCTTTTCCTCTGATCTTGAATTGGGTTTATATTCTATAAAATGTTAATGTGAAATAATCTTTCAAAACCCAGTGGACCATATATGTGTGGATCTATTTCTAGGTTCTCTGTTTCATTCCAATGATCTATATGTCTTTCCTTACACCAACACTGCCTTGATTACTGTAGCTTTAGAGGAAGTCTTAAAATTAGGTACTAAATGCCTTCTAACACTGATTTTTTTTTTTTACTTTTCTAGGTACTTTGTACTCCTCCATAACTTTTAAATTTCAATATCCAATTCTTCATTTATAGCAAATATACATAGACCTGAATTTTTACATATACCTTGTGTTTTCTAATCCTGCTAAATTCAAATACGAGTTCTAGAGGCTCCTAGAGATTTCTTAGTATTTTTTTGTGTAGATGATCATTTCATCTACATACAAAGATTTTGCTTCTACCTTGCCAATCTATCCTAATTGTGTCATTTTATTGCCAGACTATTTTGGTTTAGGCCTATTTTTCAAAGTTTAATGGACAGATGAAGAGTAGGCATATCTGCCTTTGTTCCCCACCTTGGGGAGAAAGCATTGTACCTTCTCCATTCATATAAGGTGTTTTTGCTGGAAGTATGGAGTACATGTCTTTAATCTGTTGAGAAATTTCTGTTCTACTTCGGTCTCCTGATAGCTTTTACCATGAACAGCTGTAGAATTTAGTCCAATACTTTGTCTCCAACTAGTAACAGGATCATATGACTTTTTCCTTTCCTCTGTTACAATGATGACTTTTGAGGGTGGATCTTCCAATGCTGAACCAACACTGCCATCCCTATACTAAAACCACTTTCTCCATACTGCCATATCTGACTTCTAATAGTTTGTTTTGTTAAACAAATTTCTGTCTATGTTCACACTTTTTTCTTCTGTTATCTTTATCTAGTTTTAGGATTACCACACTGTTGATTTCCTAAAATGAAGGGAAACGTGTTCCCTTTTTGTCTGCTCTAAATGTTTGACATAATTTATCGGTCAAAATGTATATGAGCCTGTTGTTGTCATAGTAGGTACGTTTTCAAGCTAGAAATATACTTTCTTTAATAAGTGCTATTCAAATTTTATATTTCCTCCAGAGTTAGTTTCATTAATTTGTCTTCCGAGGTACTTCTTAGAACTTGTCAAATTTATTTCAAAAATGATTTTTGTAATATGTTTTCTATACCCTTTTAGATTCTGTAAAATCTGTGGTAATGTCTTCTACATCTTGATATTGTAATTTTAAAAATGTATAAGTGATATTGTGTAATAGGAAGAAAAAGTCTAAAAGAGCAGGGGAAGTGGGACGGGCAAGAGGAAGGAAAAAAGGGAAAAGAAAAAATATGAGAGAAGGAAAAAATTTGGAAACAAAGACTTTGCAAATAGGGAAGGGTGGAAGGGGTGATGGGATGGCAGGGAAAGGGTGAAAAAAGGAAAAACCAAGACACTGATGTAATGGCATAAGATCCCAATGCTAAATGTAACTGTATTTTATACCTAAAATGTACCAATAAACTTAATAGGGAAAAAAAACTTTAACTATAAATCACAGTGAGTGTCTTGTGTTCAATCCTTAGTGCTCTTCCTGCGACATTTAGATAATGCTATCCAGCCACTTTTTACCTCACAGTAAGACAGATACAATTTTCTAATTTCCAATTTTCTCTAACAATAAATGAAGTAAACTCATCAGTAGAGAGAGGAGATTTATTAGTCTAACATTTTCTAACTTTCTCTCCTTCCTTCAGGCAGGGTTAACACACACTCAACCCAAGCCAGCCTACAACCACACCTTTAATGTCACACTAAACATTCTGACCACAAATGAAAATTTTCTCTGGTTCAGGAGCTGAATCTGCCACTTTCCATCATTCCCTCCTTTCTCACATTGTATCCACCCCCCACATGCTCTTCCCAGGAAAGAGAATCATTTTTATTTTTTTTAAAGATTCTCTTTATGCTGTTTTTTTGATACCAGGGATCAAACTCAGAGCCTTGCATTTGTGAGGCAGGCAGTGGAACCACTGAGCTAAATCCCTGGCCCTAGACAACCTTTCTTAGCCTATTGGTGTGCTTGCAGACTGGCATTTGGGGGAAACTCACCTGTGAAAGAGTTGGAGTAAGAGAGACAGCACATGGATCTCCCAGGACAGTCTCCAGACATGGATGAGGGACACCAATCTTCTATCTCTGCTGGGTTAAAAATATAGGTCAATCCTTATTATCAGAGCAGCATTACTTTGTCAAATTGCTTAAGTCATTGTTAAAGCAAGTTATGCATGCAGTACCAACAAACACTGTGGTAAAATTATTAAAAGACATAGAAAGATATGTTCTGTCTTTTCCCAAGGCTGGAACAATCAACATAGAATTATGGAAATGTGTGGGAACCCTTCTCCATGAGACCTGGTAAAGGGGCAATCAATCATCTTTCCCTTCACAAGCTACTTACTTGGACTCTAGTTCATTCAGACCTTAATTCTTCTCAGTCAGGTCAGGAGACCATGGATTTGGCACTTAACCCCTCTCATTCAGTTCAGGAGACCTCAGCCACCCCTCTCTCCACTTGCTCTTCTGGCAGCACTTCCCCTCATTTGGCTTCTTACCCTATTTGCTTTCATCGCACTGGGACTTATGCTCCGCCACCACCACAGCAGGCTGTTTCAGCCCCACCTGAGGAGGACATTAATTCACTACCCCTGCAGCCTCCTCAGATGCCATGCAAAGGTCTCATTGCTCCTCTTCTAAAGCCCACTTCTGGGGCACCCCCTACCACCATACCCTCCAAAAGGCTGTGACATCAGGCAAGGCAGTTAGAGAATCTTTGTGCTTTCCTATCTTAATTTTCCCGACCCCAACAACCCAGAGACAGACATATATGTCCATCCCTCATTTGATTTTAACATCCTGAAGGACCTCAGGCAGTGTGTTAATGAATGGCATCCAGAGCCCTTATACAATGGATTTGTTGGACAATGTACTTCAGACTTATTTTCTGGTACTATGTGGTGTTTATCATCTTGCCAAAATGTGCCTGTACCCTACTCAATATCTCCACTTTGAGGTGGAACTGCATTCCTTAATTAGGGAACAGGTTCATATGAATGCCCAGGAAGATGCTCAGCTGAGAGAAGTTACTATTGGCATGTTATCCAGCACAAGTGACTTTTCAGATTTAAATGCAGAAGCCCATTGCCCAGCATTACTCTCATCAGCTAGAGGAGCTCCTGCGGAGGGCTTGGGCTTCTGTGCCTGCTGGTTGACAGTGTGCTGACACTACCTTTTACTCAAATCGTGCAAGGACCTGTGGGATGTTACACACAATTTGTAGTAAGTTTGCAAAACATGGTTAGAAGGCAGATGTCTAATTCCTAAGCAGCAGACATCCAGATTTTATAGCTAGACTATAAGAATGCTAATCAGGATTGCAAACATGGGATGAATCCTGCTCTAGTGATCTTGGATCATATATTAAGACATGTCAAAATACTGGGCATCCTTCATACAATTTGGCTCTGATGGGTCAAGCCATCTCCCAACATTGACATAGTGCACACAATGACTTAAAATGTATTGTGGACAAACAGGATAACTAAGAAAAAACAGTAAAAAAAAGTGGCTTTACAAGCTGACTGGAAGCCACCAAGTCAGGCATCCAAAGAAAATATGTTACCATTTGGCCCTGGCCCTTGTTGCCAAAAAGCATTCACTGGGCTAAAGGCTGCCACTCCAAATATGATAAGAATGGCATATTGCTGCTGGGAAACAGAAATTTTGCCCTTCCCAAAGCCCAGGAGATAATAGGGGATCAGAGCCAAGGGACTCCAGTCCCTCTGAGCCAGTTGTACCCAGTTCAATCCCACACCCAAATACAAAATCAGATTACATGGATGTCCAGAGGGACATTTCTTTCCTCATCAGTGGAACACATGGAAGCTCAGGATTAGATCTTTCTGCTGCTCAAAAAGTTTACCTGCTGGAAGATAAGAATCCTGTATCTGTCCCCACAGGAATTTATACACCCCTGCCACCCAGAACAATTGGTTTAATACTTGGGAAGTTCTCTCTAACTTTGAAAGGCATTACTGTTATTCCGGCTATTTTTGATTCTGATTGTAACTCTGAACTGTGTGTTTTCCTCTTAGCTCCAGAGGACTTTGGGTGATTGAACAAGGAGATTATATTGCACAAATGTTGCTCTTGTCTGAACCAAAATTAAATAATGTGAGTTTTTTGGGGTTTTTTGATACCAGGGATCACACTCAGGTCCTTCCAGTTGTGCGCCAGGCAGTGGAATCACTGAGCTAAATCCCTGTCCCCAATAATGTTAGTTTTTAAAATTCCTGAGAGGATCCTCAGCCAGAAATTCCTCAAGAAGTGGTTTATTTCACCCAAGAGATTTCCAAATATTGGCCCATATGCAAAATTAAAATGGCAAATTGTTTACAGGGCTAATAGACATGGGCACAGATGTATCTGTCATTGTCATGTGCTTTTGGCCCTCATTGTGGGGAAAAAGGTCAGCTAAAACATCTCTGGTAGTCCTTGGTGTCCCTCAACAGGTTTTACAAAGCTTCATGCCTTTGTCTTATGAAGGGCTTGATGGTCAACTGGGACACATTTGTCCTTACATATCTCCCATACCTGTAAATTTATGGGGCATAGATTTATCGGAAGAATTTAGAGTCATCGTACTACTTTGCCGCCTGAAAACTCACTGGTTAAACAAATGATATCTAAAATGGGATAAGAACTGGGAAAAGGATAAGGCAAGAAACTGCAGGGCAGAATTATAATCATTTTGGAATTGGCTATAATCAAAAATTTTAGTTGGGGCTATAGAAGAAGTTTCTCTGCCCAAAACAGCTTTGCCTTTACAATGAAAATCAAAGGACCCCATTTAGGTTGATCAAGAAAGTAACCATTTTAGAGCACTTATATTAGAACAAGTAACCAAGGGGACTTAGAACCATCCATGAGCCCTTGAAACACACTTGTCTTTGTTATTCCTAGGAGGTCAGGCAAATGACATTTGCTTCAGGACTCACAGGCAATTAATGTGAGCCTCATTCCAATGGGGGCATTGCAACCTGCTTTACCAAACCCAGTAGCAATTCCCCAGGAGTGGCCACTTATAGTTTTAGATTTAAAATACTGCTTCTTCAACATTCTTTTGTGGCCAACTGACCTCGATTTGCCCTTTATTGGATTAGGTCTAAAATGCGGATAGCAACTTTTCAATTGCAGAATTTGTATGAAATAATACCAGGAGATTCTGATTTTAATTCCCTTTAAAAATCAAATCCAGAGGCACAGAAGGAGTTGCAATTAATAGAATGAGGAGGTCTGAGGCACGGCTTGGAGCCCCAGCCCATCTGGCACCCTGCTTGTCAGGACCAACAAGTGCAAGTGGGGGAACCAAGCACCGTGAAGCCCCTGGGCTCCATCCCAGTCCCACCCACACCACAGTGAGGTCTCAGGTGTGGCTTGGAGCCCTGTCACCATCCGGCACTCTGCTTACCTGTGCAGGTGCCTGTAAGGCCCAGTCCCACTCCCCAATCCACCTCTGGCCTTCCGGCTCTTCTGTTACCTGGTCCCACACTACAGAGGCACCGGGGATTATAAAGGCCCTTGCCCTGAGTGCCACAAGATAGAGCAGAAGTTAGTAACAGAAAGAGGGCTTCTCAGGCTTCTCGATGAAAGCTGAAGTTCAGCAAAAAAGTAAAGAGAATCTCTACAATAAAGGTACACCAGACCACCGTACTTGGTAAGTTGGAGGGATCATCACATGAGATCATCACCTCCCATCAAAACCTGCACTATCTTCAGGGAAGGGCAACTGGAAACTGCAGTAGAACTGTCCAGAGTTCAACCCTGCAGGAGGACAGGGAGCTCAACTTGGGACTAGAAGCCAGAAATCTGCCTGAATCTCACAGGTCTCTGCTGCTGGCTTGCTGAGACTCATTGACTTGTATACGCACACAGATGTCTACATTGCCTACTGTGACAACAGAGACATACCCTGAAGGAGGCTCATCATTGTTATTTTTTGCTATTTGCAAAAAAGAAAAAAATCTTTTTTTCTCTTATTTTTAATTCTTAACTTTTACTTTTTTCTACTCTCTTCAAATTTTCACTTTTCTTTCTTTCCTTTCTTTTTATCTCTCTCTCTCTCTCACTCATTCTCTCACTGTCACACATTGCTCTCCATCTGTCTATTTGTTCCTTTCTGCCCTGAATTTGGATTTCTCCTTTATTTTTCTTCTCTTTTTCTCTCTCTTGATTATCATTAGTTTTAAAGGAAAATAAATACAGTATCTAGCCTCCCTGTTGCTGTTAGGTGATTCTGTTCACATCTTTGTTCTTTCATTCTGACTTTTCCACTTCCCTTTAACAATTTCTTAGAGTTTGAGTGATCTTCCTATGTCTTCTGGCCTCACCACTAATTTTTCCTGATCTTTCTACCTATCTGTCCCTCCTGAACTCCTTCTAAATCCCCACCCCAAAGGGGAAAGATGCTATATTGAAGAGTATATTCACTAGAAACATATGTTGGGTCGGTCCTTGGTTTTGATTTAATTCACATTGTTAAATGTGATAGATTAATAACTACCACAAAATGTCATTTTCTAAGCTGCGCTTGATGCTATGGTATTACTGACTATGTCATTTGGGCTAACATGTTGTGATTGATTGAATCAGTTGTCCTTCCTGGTATAATGAAAATGAAATAGCAACAAAGTCATTAGAGGCTCAAAACCTAAACACAAGCTATATCTGGAAGACACCTCTGAAAAGCAATCATTCCACAAGGGTTTTAAACACAAGCAACAAAGATACCTGCATTAAGCAATTTTGAAATATCAACCCAGGAATTAAACCAAAGACAGTACCGAAATCAAAAATGAGAAGACATTTAAGCAAGGCACAAATGCAGGCTTCCATGCAACAAAAGGGAAATTCTGGGGAAAATGAGGTGGGAAAGTCTGATAATCAACCTGGACACCCTGAACTGATAGCACAGAAAGTAACAAAGCAGATGCATGAGGCTGTAGCAAAATTCAAAGCAGAAAAATCTCCCAGATATCTACAGAGATGGTGAGCAGAGTGAAAGACATGATTACAGGCTCTAGAGCAGAAACAGATAAGAAAATAGATGAGATCAGAAACATGCTGTAAGCCATGAATACCCAGCATAAGAAAGAGATGGAAACCATGATTGCCCAACATAAGAAAGAAACAGAATCTGTGAAACAGATTCAAACAGATATTCAGAAGATTAAAAGCTCCATTGAAAGCATACAGAGCAGACTAAGAGACTCTGAAGACAGAATATCAGATATAGAAGACAGGATTGCAGTTAAGGACCATGAAAACAGATTCCTTAAAGATAGTAAGGGACCATGAGAAAACAATCTAACAGCTGCTAGATGATGCACAGAAGAATAACATAAGATTAATAGAAGTCCACAAAAAACAGGAGTAAGTACAATTGACATAAAAAACCTGTTCACAGAAGTAATAGTAGAAAACTTCTCAGACAGAAGGGGAGAATTGGACATACAGATAAGTGAGGCATATAGAACTCCAACTAGCCATGACCAAAAAAATCTACACCTAGACATATCATAGTCAAGATCCCAGAAACCTAACAGAACAAAATTCTACAGGCAGTTAGAGAAAAGAAAAAAAAAATCACCTACAAAGGAAAGTCCATCAGAATCATGGCAGATTTCTCAACACAAACCCTTAAATCAAGGAGAGCCTGGAGTGAAGCATTTCAAGCCCTAAAAGAAAGTAACTTCCAACCTAGACTGTTGTATCCGGCAAAATTATCTTTCAAAATCGATGGGGAAATTAGATACTTCCACAACAAAGAACACCTGAGAAATTTCATGAACACCAAACCAGCACTCCAAACAATTTTATGCAGTTTCCTAGAAAATGACAAGGAAAGTCACAAATCCATGAGGCCCAACAGAGAGAAGACACCATGCAAGGTAAGACACTAAAGGGAAAGGGGGGAAAATAAGAAATGAAAGAGCCAACAACTGTAAAACATCATGACAAGGATGTGTCAATATCTCTCAATTATAACTATCAATATTAATGGCCTCAATTCACCAATCAAAAGAAATGTACAGAATGGATTAAGAAGCAAAACCGAGCAATACGCTGTATACAAGAAACACACCTAACTCAAAAGAAAATTCATACACTGAAAATAAAAGGATGGAAAACATTTCTCCACATGACAGGAACCCAGAAAAATGCAGGGGTAGCAATCTTATTTGCAGACAAAGTAGATTTCAAACCAAAACTAATTAAGAGAGACAAAGATGTCACTAAATCCTTGTGAAGGGAACAATCCAAGAGGAAGAGATGACAATCCTAAATATATACGCACCAAATACAAATGCCCTCAACTATACAAAACAAATATTAATGGACATGAAAAACCAAATAAGCACTAATACAATTGTAGTGGGGGTCCTCAACACCACTCTACCCCAAATAGACAGATCATCTAGAAAAAATTAACAATGAAATTCTAGAACTGAACCAAGCTGTTGAATAAATGGACTTAATAGATGTTTACAGAGTGTTCCACCCCACAAAATCAGAATACATATTCTTTTCAGCTGCACATGGTTCATTCTCCAAAATAGTTCACACGCTAGCTCATAGGACATGTCTAAGTAAATGTAAAAGAATTGAAGTTATCTTCTGAATATTATCACACCATAGCACAATAAAATTGGAGGTCAATAACATAAGAAACTGCAAAACTCCCACAAATACATGGAAATTGAATAACACCCTCCTGAACAAACAATGGGTGACAGAGGAAATTGAAGAAGAAATTAGACAGTTTCTACAAGTAAATGATAATGCCAGCACAATATACAGGAATCTGTGGGACACAATGAAAGCAGTTCTATGCAGATAATTCATAGCAGTGAATGGCCATATTAGGACAACAGAGAGAACTCAGTTAAAAAACTTAATGCAGAACCTCAATCTCCTAGAAAAAGAAGAGCATGACAAAACCAAAGCTCGTACAAGAAAGGAAATTATAAAGATCCAAGCAGAAATCAATGCAATGGAGACTAAGAGAATGATACAAAAAATTAATGAATCAGAGTTGGGTTTTTCAAAAGAATAAATAAAATCAATAAACCTTTAGCCAAACTGATCAAAAGAAGGAAAGAAAAGGCTCAAATCCATGCAATTAAGAATGAAAAAGGCGAAGACACAACAGATCCAGCAGAAATCCAGAGGCTCATCAATACCTTCTTTGAGAACCTGTACTCTAATAAAAAGGAAAACACAGAAGAAATGGACAGATTCCTAGATACATACAAATTGCCAAAGTTAAATGAAGAAAATATAGAAATGCTAAAAACACCCAATAGCAAAGAGTGAAATTGAAAATGTAATAAAAAATTCACCAACAAAGAAAAACCATGTCCTGGTGGCTTCACTGCAGAATTCTACAAGACATTTAAAGAACTATCACCATTACTCTTTAAACTCCTCAAGGAAATTGAAAGGGAAGCAAGGCTTCCAAATTTATTCCTGGAAGCAAGTGTTACTTTGATTCCAAAACCAGGGAAAGACCAACCCAAAAAAAGAACTACAGACCAATTTCCCTAATGAACATAGATGCAAAAATCCTCGACATGATACTGGCAAAAAGAATACAGAGTGTCATCTGGCAAAGCCCAACCGACCTCCAATGCTGCTTGACAAAGTTCCAGCAGGGGGGAAGAAAGGGTGGAACACATCAAACCCTCATGTTTTATTTTTTCTTGCCATAATGTTTATAATTGTTACTCTGATCACAGGAGTCATTGCGTTTGTGACTAATAACAAACTCTCCATGAGGCAAATTGGCAATGATATATTGAAATCTGATCTGGCTCATAAGCCCCAAATTCCAGTTTCTCTTAGTTCTATTGCCACATCCACTCCTAAAGAAATCTCTCCTAAAACCCCTTCTGTTTCCCCACTACTATAACTCCCCCTCTTATTGTTGACATTCTATTTACTAAAGGGGTCTTATGAAGAGATTGAAAGGACAGACTTTAGATGTAAGAAACAGTGGAAAATGGGAAATAGAAAGAACGTTAAGACAGGTAAATGCATTAAGGAGGCAAGCTACTCAATATTTCTCAAAGTGCTGTAAATATCTCCTGCTCATGGACTATGAACCCAAATGACATTTAGTTAAGATGAATAGAGGTAAAGAAAAATAGAGAGCTAATAGCAAACTATATTAACCATTGTGCAGTTTCTCAAGGGCCAGCTGGTGACCACAAGTTTGACATTTAATTGATTAAATCTTGCTTGTACCCCTGCTGATATAGAGATTTTGATTAAGTTACCTTCTGTTCTGCTTAGGTGTGGGTAAATAAGGGGACAATTGTAACTTTTAAAAATGTATTCACGATGTTCAATGAAATGAATCAGCTTAGAAAAAATATACTCTGTTTAGCATAAAATAACCTTTACTTCAATAGAAATTGCTAAGGCAACCTAAAATGTAAACATGTTCTGCCCAATGCCTCCTAGCTATTGCTTAAAGACATAAAAATAAATCAGACCCTGAGACTTCTCAGAGGGAACCTGAACATTGCTTGAGAAGATTCTTTTCTCATTGCCAGCCCAGGACATCTCCCCTTCCTACCCTGCATCGACATCAACTGCAGCTGGTCTGCAGCAGTCATCAAGATCATACACCCTGACCAAATTGGATTTATCCCAGGGATGCAAGGATGGTTCAACGTCCATAAATCAATAAATGTAATACACTATGTTAACAGAGTCAAGGACAAAATCCACATGATCATCTCAATAGATGCAGAAAAAGCATTTGACAAAATACAACACCTATTCATGATAAAAATGCTACAGAAAATGGGAATAGAAGGTCTTTATCTCAATCTGATTAATGCTATGTATGAAAAACCAATGGCTAACATCATACTAAATGGTCAAAAACTGAAAACTTTCATGCTAAAATCAGGAACAAGACAAGGTGCCCACTATCACCACTCCTGTTCAGTATTCTTCTGGAAACATTAGCCATAACAATTAGAAAAGAGAATGAAATAAAAGGAATAAAGATAGGAAAAGAA
>NW_028258447.1:0-48580 GCF_053883595.1 Heterocephalus glaber
ATAGGAGGCACTGAGAGACGCCGAATCACCCCGCTGCAGACAGGCAGGTCTGCCCACATCCTACCGAGGTCCCCAGTCACGCAAAACACAGGCCGAATCAGCCTGCTGCAGACAGGCAGGTCTGTGCATGCCCTACCGAGGTCCCCAGTTGCGTGGAAGACACCGAATCAACCCACTGCAGACAGGCAGCCACCTGATTCCACACTACAAAGACGCAGAGGACACCACACCAGACCAAGGTACTGAGTCCCACTGTTCCCGGCCCAGAGGGAGGGGCTTCTGAGCCATCGTGCCACTGCTCCTGGTCCAGAGGAAGGGGCTTCCTGGTCATCATCCCTCCTGCTGCTCCCAGCCCAGAGGAAAGGGCTTTTGGGCCACCTTCTGTCCTGCTGCTCCTGGCCCAGAGGAAGGGGCTTCCGGGCCACGATCTCTCCCACCGCTCCCGGCCCAGAGGGAGGGGCTTCTGAGCCACAATCCCACTGCTTCTGGTCCAGAGGAAGGGGTTTCCCGGCCACCATCCCTCCGGCTGCTCCCAGCCCAAAGGAAAGGGCTTTTGGGTCACCATCCCTGCCACTGCTCCTGGCCCCTGGCCCACCTCACCCAGCTCAGAGGAGGTAATCCGTGCAGGCGCTAACAGCCCCCCGCCCCAGTCGAAATGAGAAAACACGTAAATAAGTCTCAAAACCAGACTTCCACATCACCTACAGCAACTCCAAAGGGAAATGAGATGGAACACTCTGATACTCAACCACCTGGACACACTGAACTGGCAACAAAAGGGGATCTGGAAAAAATGAAATCAGAAATAATTTCTCAGATAACAGGAGAAATTGTGCCCCTAGTGCAAGACATGATTAATAAATGTAGAGAGGAGCTCAGGAACATGATGGAATCCCAACATAAGAAACAAATGGAATCCATAAAACAGATGCAAATAGATTTCCAGGACAAGAAAAACATTCAGGACGTACAGGTGGCAAAGACATCAGTGTATGCAAGATATGGAACTATAGCTGGAAAATGACTTCTCAGGGACTTGGAGAGAGTTATCTGAACACGGCGTGGGGGGATTCTAGAAAGAGGAAATAACGTGCAAATACATGAACATAAGTATGAAAGCACATGACATTTTTAGGGAATGACCATGTTTAGTGAAGATGTGTTGACAAGGACAAGAGGTGAAGCTAGGAATATAATTGACTCAGAGTTTAAAAGGTATTATATATAATTTCAAGGAGTGTAGGTTTTATACTGAGATCATTAGTGAACTAGTCAACATTTTTGTAGAGATAGAATCTCAGATCTTTGTTTTAGCAAAGGCAAATCTTAAGGCAAATTAGAACGAGGAGAGGAGATGAGACAGTGAAATAAATGATTATGCTACTGAAGTAGAGTTGGAGAGGAGTAACAGCAATCTGTGTGCAGGTAGTGATGATGGAGAGAAGGACATAAATTGAGAACTATTAGGAGTATAAATAGGGATAAATCTATGTCAAAGAATATGAGGGGTGGCAAGGAGAAGTAGGAATTCAGAATGATTGTGTATGTGGTAACAGGGCTAAAGAGCCAAATTGAGAACAAGGAGCGAGGAAGCCAATTTAATTTTCGATGGGCTGGGTTAACTCCCTAGGTGGAGATGTAGGAGACAGTTGGAAATACAAACACGAGTTGGGGAGAGAAGAGAGGGCTAGAAATAATTTTAGAATCATCTACAGTGTAGGTGGTCCAATAAACCATGGCAGTAGTTGAGATCACTCCAGGAGAGTGAATAAAGTGAGATGATAAGAGAGCCACGGTAAGACTCATAATTACAGTAACTTTCAGGAAATGAAATGGAAACTTCTGTGATAGTATCAAATACATCTATAAATTAATTGATAATCTTTGAGAGGAGGAGCCTTTGAGTACTGCTAGAGAAAGTCATGTTAATTGGTGTTTTAAATGTTTTTCATAATATTCTTTCCTAGATGTTCTCGGGGAAAAAGTTTTCTTTTTTAAGAAATATGCCAACTTCTGTTAGCAGAGGACTATTTTCACCTTCACTGAAGCTGATTCACTGCTGAGTGTGTTAGAGTGCTAGAGACCAATTGTGCAACTTTCTCACTCCTGTTTATTACAGAAGATTAATGGCTTATAAATTAGTTTATTACTCGACTTCAATGGAAATTTTTCTTTTAATCAACTGTCATAAATTTGCAAGTAAATGGGAGGGAGATTCATGATATATTAACTCAAATGTCAAGCATAACCAAGATGCAAAATACACCAGCAAATGGGATCCTTTAGCAAATGGTTTTATGCTCCCCCTGTGAAGCAAGTTAGCACACACAAAAGTGAAAAGCCATTGTGTAAAAAATGGTAATATTGAAGGCTGGAAACCTTATTTCACCACTTTGATCAAGTTGTTAATTTCCTCGGGAAATGCAACAGACTTCAAATGGAATAAATTTTAGATTAAAAAAATCAGAAAAGTTTTTCTAACATTCATGTGCCAATGCAATGTAAAATTCATGTTTCACTCCATATGTCAAGGCTGAAAACCAACATGCAATTTTCTTGTTAAAGTAAGTTTTAAAATTGTTATCTGAGTGACCGTGTTGTGATAGCCCTTCTTGGAGAGCTGAAAGAATTATGTAGTCACTTAAATGTTGCCAGGCATTTCCACTGGGCTTACCGAATATAAGCTCATGATATATCTGGTTTTGAAGGTACAGCTATGATAATCTCTGTATTTCAAAGAGGAAAACTGAAATTTGTATTAGTTGTTAAGTATCACTTATTATGTAGAAAAGCCAGGACCCTTTCTTTTACTTTAAATTCCAGGCAATTAAGTCATTTGGTAGCCTAGATCTTCCTCATGCGTAGCTTTCAGTTCAACCAGTATTTATGGAGTTTCTTCTTGCTACTATGCTTTTATTTACCTTAGTGAAAATGCTTTTTTAAAAAACTGATTAAATTATAACTGTTCCCTTTTTCATTCAGTTGTTTCAAATAAATCGAGAAATTATATATTTCTGTTCATAAAGCTTATTTCAAAAATCCTACTTTCACATACCATATTAATTCAGTAGCCAATTTTTCTGATTGCAGATACTATATATTGTAAAAAGTAATCACTTTTACTATGTAGAAAGTTCACTATTTTATCAAAGATAAAAAGGAAGTACTTTTCCTTCTTAATTTTATGAGCACACATCTTCATCACATGATTTAAACATTTGCTGAACTTGCTCTCTCTTGCCACAAGCTTTTTTCAATACAGTAATCTGATCCTTTTCCCCCAAGTTATCTCTGAGAGACACTTCATGACCCCATACTTTTTCATCATATCTGTTACACCCTGTCTTTCCTTATTTCATCTACATGAAAGTTCAGGCTTTGGCTTCTTCATATGCCTTTTTTTTGTCCCCCTGAAGAGACAAACCACACTGTCTTGTGGCTTCTTCATCTGGTAACTACATGTAAGGTGGTTCTGTGATTACGTGTGGACTCTCCTCTGTGCAGTTCCTGGAAGCAGCAGCTCCTGTGGAATCAGCACCACCTGCCAGATTCTTAATGTGCTCAAACTTTAGGATCTAGCTCAAGTGGCAGTTATTCAGTGAAGCTCTGTCATATACAGTTAGCTTTTCTTATAGTCCTATGGAATTTTTCTTATCTCTCCATTAGATATTATATACTATCTATTGACCTATTCATCCTCCTTGGCAGACTGATTTCCTCAAGGTTTAGGTGCCCCATGTTCTCAGCAGATCTGCTTCTTTTTTTTTGTTACAGGGCCTGTCACAAAGATATTTGATACATGTTCATTGGATAAATAATTCTGAGCAATTGGCAATATAATGAATTACTGCAAAACATGATGGGAACATAAAACAAGTATCTACCACCTCATACTTTCTTCCTTTTAGAAATCTGGGGCTGGCTAATTGGGATATGTGGCTGCATTCAAGGAGTTGCCAGGGCTGTGACCTTATCTGAAGGATCAATAGGGGAAGATCTACTCTCATACTCACCTAAGAGACTGTTGACAGGATTGAGGTCCTCATGGACTGTTGACTGAGTGCTGGAGTTTCTCACAGGCTCTGGGGTGGAGACCTGCCTTTGCTGATTTTAGGGTAGGGAAAGGTACAATTTGGTGGCTGGGTTCTGTCACTGAAAGCAAGTGAGAGGGAAAGAGAAGGCAAGCAAGGATGCCAGGATCTTTGTGTAGTATAATCTTGGAAGTGACAGCCTGCCACTTTTGTCACATTCCATTTGTTAAAAGCAAGCCACTAAGTCCAGTCCACATTGAAGAGGAGAGGAGTACACAAGGGTATGCATACTGGGACAGGGATCCTGGATTACTGAGGGTTATCTTAGAAGGTGCCTGCCCTACAATCTGTAATGATTAATTTAATATTAAGGATTTCATAAGCTAATATGTGGATGGCCTCACATTCTCTTCTGTTAAATAAGAATGTATTTACACATTAACCAACATTAAAAGTGAAAAAGTTTTAGTATAATCCTTTGCCTTGTCCCTGACATTCTGTATAACATAGGATTCCAGATACTGCGGTGGAAATATGGTAATAGTAGAGATAGGACAGACACTAGCAAAGGTATGAAATAGAAATTTTATAACATCTATTAGCATTCTTTCTGTTTCTTGTCTCTTTTGTCAATCTGTCTTTCAGTTTTAAAACTAGAAAATTATAGTTCAGTTCAGCAGGCCAGGTTTCTGTCTGTCTCAGGTAAAACAACAACAATACAAAACAACAAAAGTACTCAACACACATTTGTGGTAGTTGACCTTGTTTGCAAAGTCTGAATCAATTTCTATTACAGTGTCTTAGCCCATTCCTGTTGCTATACCAAAATACCACAGTCTGGATAATATATAAATAATAGAATTTTATTTCTCACAGTTCTAGAGGCTTGGAAGTTCAAGGTTCAGCCAGCACATTCAGTCTCTGACAAAGGCTCACTCTGGGTTTCAAGATGGTGGCTTGTGGTTGTGTCCTCGTACGGCAAGAGAAGAGGGGCAAACGCTGTGTCCTCACATCATGCAAGAGATGAAAGGGCCAGGCTGATCTCTGAAGGTGCCTTTGTAAGGACACTCAGTCCATTCATGAAGGGGAAGCCCTCATGACTTAATTGCTTTAAAAAAGGCTCCAATATTTAATGGTATCACTCTTGGTTTTAAATTCCAACATAAATTTTGTAGACACCAACATGTAACACACGAGAAAATGGTTCCCATTAGAGTCGGGCCTGTGTGATAGGATTAGTGGTGTACTACAGTCAGGTATTTGACTTTGACATACCTTGTAGCTAACATTGGTTCACAAAAGTGGATTTGTACATTTTCAGGAATTTAATGAGCCAGTTGTTTAATATAGCCATTATTGAAAACTAAATTTTATAAGCTTACAATGAAATAATTTGTATTATAAACAAAGTAATGAGTTTAGCTTTATCCATGTTCTTGAGGTTACGTTTACTGTATTTGTGTGGCAGAAATAGTACATAATTATGTGCTGCTGCTGCACATATCTTTCCAAGTATGTGTTCACTGATGTCACTCAGAGAGCTTGAAGTCAACCACCAGGGGAGAAGCTGCAACAGAAAGAAGGCATATCCTACAAAGTTCAGTTCTTTCTTCCACCCCAGCTAACTAGAGTGCTGGTTGGTTAACATTTATTAACACATCACTGAATATGATTTTTGTTTGTTTGTTTGTTTTTTGGCACTGGGGATCAAACTCGGGTCCTTGCACTTTCAAGGCAGGCGGTGGAACCACTGAACTAAATTCCCTGCCCTGAATATGATTTTTGATACATTAATTTGAGTTTTACTTTGGTTATATTTTTATCTCCCCTCTAATACTAACAGAAAGTTTAGCCTTCTTTCTTATCTCTGGAGGAATTTGTAGGAAAGTAGATGTTGCTTGTGACTAGCTTGCCTTTGGCTTTTGTTTTAGAGGGAGGTCTAAGCTTCTGAAGAATATTCAGGGTAAAGGGGAGCTGAATTTCTTTGATGAGATTGAATGATGGAAAATACATTCTCCCAAACTGAGACTAGATGTTTATGAGTCTCAAGAAAAATGGTGACTAGCCAGGCACCACAGCACACACCTGTAATCCAGCTCCTTGGGAGGCTGATGCAAGAGGATTTCAAGTTAGAGGTCAACCTGGACAATTTAAAGAGACCTTGTCTCAAAATAAAATTTAAGTTAAAAGGCTGGAGATCTAACTCAGTGCTTACTGAGCTCCACCCCAATTCCTGCCCCCCCCTCCCCCAAGTGGTGATCCACATCCCATTTCCTGGCAGTGCCATCGGGCACTGGGAATGGGAATACATGTGGCTGGATTTGTCATCTTAGAAGTACTGGTGCCAGGGTAATGAGGCTTCCAGTACTGACTGAAATTCTAGTCCTGAAGTTTGATGTAGAATGAGCAGAGCCCTTCCTTCAAGGGCCAAGTGGCCTTAGATAAGGTATCAAGGTAGAAAATGCTGAAGAAAGATGAGGAGGATGCCTGTGAACTCTAATGCCTGTGAACTTCTAAGCAAGCAGAAGTTCCTGCTGGTCTCTATGATGGGAGCTTAGGGTTGATAGCTTACTTTAAAAGAAATAAAGAAATCTAACATTTCTCATAGGCATATTCATAGCCGCAGATGCAGTACAGTCAACTCTCAGTGTATGAGGGGATTGGCTTTAGGACTTTCCCTTGGTCACCAAACTCCATGGTGCTAAATCCTTATATAAAATGGCATGGTATTTGCATATAACCTCTGCACATCTTTGTTTAGAGAATAATGACAAGAAAAAATCTGGATATGTTCAATTTATTTTTGTAATATAATCTACCCTTGATTGATTGAACCTGTGGAAGCTGAACCTGGCTATGGAGGACCAACACTGTTTAGGTTCTCCAGAGAAACAAATGTAAGAAATTCAAATTGGCTTTTTTTTTTTTTTTTTTTTTTTGGAGACAGGGTCTCGCCATGTAGTTCAGGCTGGCCTACTCGGACTTCTTTCTTTACTGGGACGTTGCAGGTTTACTTTGTGAACTTTTTATTTTTAAAATCACCTGTATATTTGTTTTTGTCATCACAGACAAAGTAAAAAAAGAATATCTAAATTTCTACAAGGAATGATCAGGGAGAATAAAAATATCAGGTACTTTTGCAGTACCAATTCTTATGAATTACAATTCCTTAAAAACAGGTTAATTTTTAGAGATAACCATTCATACTTGTTTTCTTCTCTAATTTCATAGAAGTCTATTGTGACTCTTTATGTGCAATATATTTGATTTATTCCCACTTCTGTTGTTTTCTCAATATTTTCACAAAACAATAATAATTGATATTTGAAAAAGCTTCCATCAACTGGGAAAAAAATTCTTATATACAAGCAGATGTGTTATATTTGGAGAGGAATTGGAAGTAAAAATTATGTGATTTAATTTGTATTATAAAGGGGTATAACTGGAGTATTTATGGTACTTTTCTTCCTACAATAGTCCCAATGTCCTTTTGTTCTTTATAATAAGACAAAAATAAAAATTTAGTCAATAGAAATGAGTTTGGTTCCAAGATAAGAGTTAACCTTGGATTTGAGTGATTCTATTGATTTGACTTCACGAACTCAAGGCAGGATTGCATCTAAGGATTGGGGTGTACTTTAGTTTAGAATAAGTGCTTTGTAAGTCATTGGCAAATAGACTGGAATTGCCAATAAAGTTAGCTGAGACAGGCTCAGACAATAGTTAAGCTCATACAGAGATAATAACTCAGATAAATACAGGAGTCATAAAATGTTCACTTAAAAAAACCTTTCTACACTATAATTATCAAAATAAATATAACTGGTAATGAGAATAGAAGCTAACCCAAACACCTCAAGGACATCTGTGACCTTCAGTGTAGAAAATAAAAGCATGGTTTTAATCACGTTTTCCTTTCTTTAGAGACTATCTTCTCCTTTTTACTTCTCTTTTTTCTCTTGTATAATCTTACAACATCAAATTCACCTGTAGGAAAGTCATATTTTTAGCAGCTTCTTAAACACATGTCAAAGTTCTGGCCCCGAGCCTTAGGTAACGGTGTGGGTAAGCCGCGGAAGGTGCAGAAGGTTGTGAGGGGAAGGAAGCTGTGCTTGCTCCTTTCTGCCCTTTCCCGCATCTCTGTTTACTGCAGGACCGCACTGTCTAACTGGCTTCTTGAAGGAGGGAGGAAGTTTACTCTTTGTGAAATACAGGTAAGTTTTAAATGTTTCGACTGAGCTCAGAGGGATTTTAACTGAGCAGAGTTAGTGTGTCTTATTTTTTTATTTTTCTTTTACTTTTATTGCCTCTGAAGACTAAGGACACAGCCTGAATGAGGCACACCTCTGTAGGTGCAAGAGAGGAAGTGCTTAGCTGAGCCACATGGTATATTCTGCAACAGAAGTCTGCAATGTGTTCTGAAACTGTGTTGCCAAGAACAACTAACTCTGGCTTCAGGATGACAAGAAATGTAAGAGAACGTAGAAGTAGGCCCTACAGTATTTTAAAAATGTGTTAACTTAATAAAAAGTATTTAAGAAAAAGACACCTCTTTCAAAAATGAGAAGTCAAAATCCAAGGATAGTGAAAAACATACCCTAACACCAGCTGACTCAGAAATATAACAAGAAGGGCAGATAACTTCGTATGTTGTAATAACACACAAAGCAGGGAAACCTAGGAGGAACTCTCGTGGAATCCCAGAGGAGAGGGTCAGGGGAAGAAACGGAGAAGTTTTTGCTTTTGTTTCTTTCTGTATAATTATGTACAGGAATATCCAATCCTGTCATTTGAGAACTTTTTGAGTATGACAGGCCTATAGCTTCGCTCACTGACTCCAGTGAGGTAGATTTCATCACAAAATGCTAAGCCACATCGCCACACTTGTTCTCCTACTCAGCGCCACTGAATAGAACAAACTTTCACTGGGGAAAAGCAAAAGCTATAGCAGAAGCCGACAAGGGAAATGGGAAAGGTTCATAGAAGTTAACCTTTGCAAAAGGAAAATTTATTCCAGGAAAAGAAAACTAAGTGTGCAAAGGCTCCAAAGCTTAGAACAGTTATGATGAGTCTTATGGTTTAGGTCTAGAATCTCCCTGCAAAAGCCTCTTGTGTTCAGAGATGGGAGTTTGGGAAGGTTATGGAATCATAGGGGCACTATGCTCATGAGTGGATTTATAGCTAAGTTATAGAAGTGAGTTTATAGCTAACTGTGCTTTTAGGAGCTGGGGCCAGGTCGGAAGAAGCAGGTCAGTAGGGATGTGACCTGGAAAGGTACTTCTAGATCTCAGCTCCTTTCTGGCCTCCATGATGTGAGCAGCTTTCCTCCGCCAGACCCATCCTCCATGCTGTTTCTGCCTTGGAGCCAACTAAGCACGGACCGAAACCATGAGCCACAATAAACCTTTAAGCTGTGAGTGTTGGGTATTTTTTTCCCCAGTGACAAGAAAGTGGCTATGACAGTGAGTTTCATGAAAAGTAAGTTGAATGGAAGAGGCAGCGTGCAGCCGCTACTTTCAGAGTCTTTAAAGGGACAGTTCATTTCACACCACTCTTCTTTGCGCTGATCTTCAACTTGAGGATTTTGGAATTTATACCGGTGGTGTAAATTGCAGGAATTCAAGGGAGTAGAGTGAAAGGTTTCTGGTACCCAGTGAATTTCTAGATCTTTTCTCTAGAAGTGCTAGAGTTCCCGGAGTAAGTACATGAGGTTGCAGGGATTGGCTCCACCTTCCTACTTGCCTGGGTTTCCCTTTACCATACCTGTTTTCTCCTCTTTATCATCAGAAGTCTCTTGGTCTTTGGGTTGGGAGTAGTGCAGTGTGTGCTTAGCATGTGCAAGGCCCTAGGTTTACTTTCCACAAAACCAAAACAAATGTATGTGTACATACATTCATACATGCATAAGTATATTGACCGTGAGAGCCCAATCCAGCCCTGAATAAGAAGACAAAATATGACACATCACTGCTTTAAATTTAAAAGAGCTCTGAACCGTGACTATTTGATTTACACAGTGCAACTCTATTGAGAGGTTTACATTAGACTTTATATAATTTCTTGTGTTTATTAGTTTCTATGGTACACGTTGAGATGAAGTACATGCTATATTAAAGTTACAAGAAAACTATATGCTATCATAAAGTTACAGTTTTCATTGTTGATTTTGACACTTAGGATGAATAGGTCTTTGATGACAAATTTAAAAAATGAATATTAGTAAAATCATAACATAAAAAAGTGAAATTAAAAAAGCTGAAGGTCATAGTGCATTGGTTTTATAGTACTGTGTAAAACAAATGATCACGGCCTTAGGAATTGGATAAAGTGCATTGTCTCTTGGTTGCTGTGTCCAGGTTCAGCTTAGCTGAGTCCGCTGTTTAGGGTCTCACAAGGCTGCCGTGAAGCTGTTGGACAGAGCTCCAGCTCCGTATGAGGTCTGGCTCCCCAGCCAAGCCCACTGTACTGGCGGAAGTGGATTTCTTCCAGCTGAGGTCTCAGGCCCCTGGATCTGGGAGATCATTTTCCATTCCCTGCTGAGAGCTTTCTACAACATGATAGTTTGGCTCTTGGTCAACAGAAGAGTGTCTATTGCTCCTTTGGGTTTCTTCTAAGGGCTTATCTGATCAGGCCAGGCCCATCCAGGGCAGTCTTACTGATGAACTCAAAGCCAACCAATTAGAGATCTTGATTACATTTCCAAAATCCCTTCACCTTTGCCATACATATTGGTTAAGATTCCCTAGAGAAACCGAATCAATAGAATGTATATGTTTACGTATGAGGCACACCTGAAAAATATAGTGAATGTTTACATTTAAAGATGTATTACAGTAAAAGACATATTGCCATTAATCCCCTCACAATACTTCCTGTTTCTTCAAACACACTTATCCTAAATCCCCTTTCATGAATGTCTTTAGTGGCTGACTCAGCGTTCTGCACCAATTCAGAATGTTATTTCTTTTGGTCATTTTGACTTTGGGGAAAGCCAGAAGCTGCACAGTGCCAGATCCAGTAAATAAAGTGTTATGGTTGATGAGGACACACCTTAACGTTTTTATGAGCCCGCCTTTCCACTGAATGGCTCTTGGCTGCAGTATTCACCATATTTTTGATCACACTTCCTGAAGACTCACAAAAGAGGGCTACCAGTGCTGCTTCAGAAAGTGGCAAGAACAATGGACTAAGTGCGCCCTAAGCAGGGTACAGTATTTTGAGAGGAATTCATGGTAGAGTGGTTTTTTTTTTACTTGCTATAATAAAGTTAAAAAATGTAAACATCACCATATACTTCGATCATACCTTGTGTACTTATTTGTGCAAGGCGATTTCTTAGGCGTTCAGAGCCCGGAGCGTCCACAGTGTCTGTATGCACTCTGCAGGATGGGAGGAGCTCCTCAGTCTGCAGCTGCTCAGGGCGAGAAGCCGGAAGCCACAGGGCAAGGCCCAGGCTGAAGGCCCGATGGCTCGCTGCAGCCCGCGAGAGTCCGTGTCCGAGGGTGAGGAGCTGCGGTGACAACGTCCACAGCAGCAGAGCGGTGCTTTCAGACGCGGGCCTTCCTAATCTAGGAGGCATTTCTTCATCTGTTGGGGTTGATCTATGATGGTTTATGGTCGCACCATCCAACGCACGATGCTGTCCCGTCATAGTCACAGGTTCTGTCTCACTCACGGGCGTGGATCATCCGTAGTCGCTGAAAAATTCTGCCTACCAGCCACATGTTAATACATACCCTTTCCTATCTTCACAAGTGAGCTGAGAAATTTTGCAACACTTTCAAGCTATTAAGCCTCAGAGGCCGGCACAACAATGTCGTATAGAAATGCAAGGCAAGCACCAAGTATGAATCACAGATGTAACTGGAACGTTTTCAGCAGTCATATAGGAAAAGGTAAAAGAGAAACAGATGAAATGAATATACTTTACCTAATATAACCAGAATATTAGTATCATTTCTACATTTCCGTGTAATGAAAACATCACTGGTGCGCATTATGCACTGTTTTCGTGTTAAGTCTTTGGACGGTGTATCTTCACTGGGATTCCTGTGTTTCCAGGGCTCCATGGACACAGGGCAAGGGCTGCTGCTGTTGAAAAACACCCTGCTGTCCTGTGTCTTTTCAACAGTGTCCACTAGGTGGCACAACAGCTTACGGCTCTGAGCCAGCAGCACAATCTTTCTTGAAAGCTGCTAGATTCGAATGAGGGGCAGTATTTTGAGGGGAATTAATGGCAGTATGTCTTTTTATTGTAATAAATTAAGAAAAATGTAAAAAACAACTCTATTTGTGTTCACATATTTTTTAACTTTCCATGTATTTGGGATTTTACTTGACCTTTTTGCATAGATAATTAAGAAATCAAGCAATTTGGATTTGACCACTGAAGTCCAAACCCAAAATGATCTGTTTTTCAGATCCACCATTCCTCACTGTTTCAATAACATCATCCTAGGTGATCTGTTTGGAGAGAGAGCAAATAATTACAAATTGTGCACATACTCAACAATGTGATAATTATTTTAAAGTTAGATCATTTCAAATACCTGAGGAATTTTCACAAGCTCAGAAGCAATTAAATGTTTTTTTTTACCTTCTCAAATGGCTTAATAGAACACATTAAAAATAGAAATCTAAACTTTTAAAAAGTGACAAAATGTTCTCTTGCAAAATTGCACGACATTACCGCTAGCTGCTAATTTCCAGTAGAAGTCAGTTCTTGTACGTATAGCAAGCCCCACTGGGACTGTGAGGCCTAAGTTTATTCGCACCCATTCTTGCTTTGAAAAACAAGCAGAATTACTTAAGAATTTTCACTTGGGTATTTGCAAGTTGTTATAGGATTCCTTTTTAAAACAAGAGAGAAACTGCTTTTGTTTTAATATTTTGTAGATTTAATTTTTCTAGCTTTTTACCTTAAATGCTTATTCATGTTATGTATATACTACATGGTATAAATCTATACTGTACATATATTTCTTAAACACTTCTTCCTTCAATTTTACAAAAATCATTCATATCTAAAATACTAAGAAAATGCAGAAACTATAATGAGATTAAATTTTTATCATTAACTTGCACAATATAAGGATAATTTACCAGTGCTCTAATTTTACACCAATATTTAAACCTTCTGTGAGTTGCAATTACTTAATTTTCATAAGGCAAAAGTAAACTTTATTTTACTGAGTAACCATAATTATTTCTCAAGCATCTATGTCACCAATTGGCTTCAGAAGAATTGCATTGGCCCAGACACTGTAACTCATGTTAAGGAAAGAAGTGAGGCCCGCTATTTCTGTAATGGTATGAGAACATGGGAGAGTCACTACATGGACGTGTGTAAAATATTTTAAATAAAAACATAAAGTTTAAAGTTAGCATAATGTATACTAATATTTTTTGCTTCCAGTTGCCATAACCACATATATAAATGTTTTATAAACCAGATTTCTAGGAAAAAAATCCAATACATGCAAATTTCTTTTGCGGCTCAACTGTTTACAACTTTCCTTATTTCTTTTGTGAAGAAATTTTAGCCCTGCCGAGCAGGTCTGATCTGTTTGAAAGCACAATGCTCAGACAGCCCAGGAGATGGCAGCCCACACCTGCTGTAAATAAATAACTGAGGCAGATACTTTATCAGGCCAGTTCTTCCGAGGGGGTCTCTTTATTCGAATAAAATCAGCACTGAAGCAATCATTAAAAGGATAAAAATTGCTGGCATTCTAAATGTGGATCTCTGCATAAGTGTGTTTTAGAGAGATTGTTAGGGGTGTTTTACAAGGTAAACGGAATAGGTTTCTTTCTTTTTTCTTTGCTTTCAGAGCGGTGGTTTCTGCCAGAATATTAATTTAGAATTATCTATAATGTAGTAGTGCTAAAGAATAAATTGCAGGATTGATGAATATTTCTGAGGGGTTAAAAATTAAACATATATAATACTAATAACATCATTTAGAAAAGTGCCAGAACTCAGAGCTGGAGTTTTTGACTACTGTACTTTGTTGTTGTTTGTCAAATGTAGAGTTAAAGCTAACCCATTTTTATGACAGGTGGGAGAGATTCTTCAAAATGCAAGGAAAGAGTACCAAATACAGTGAAAACTTTAGCTGTACTTTGGTTTCAGGGGCTACGTTAGCCTCTGAATATATTACTTTTTTTTTTTTTTTTGGTACCGGGGATCGAACTTGGGTCCTTGCGCTTGCGAGGCAGGCAGCAGAACCACTGAGCTAAATCCCCAGCCCTGAATATATTACTTTTTATAATATTGAGCTGTTTTGTCATGGGATTCTGCAGGGTAAGATCACTCATTAGGAAAAGATATTGTTTTAAGTCATTGTTGTGGTTGGAATACATTTCTTTTTCTTTTAATTCTTTTGCACTCTAGGCAAGTACTCTACCACTGAGCTACATCCCTGACTATGGTTTGAATCCTAATCTTTCCCTAGAGGTCATATGTTGAAGGCTTGAGAGCCAGGCTGTGGTCTAGTGGGACATGGTGGGATCTTCATGAGGTGGACTCAGAAGAAGGAGATTAGGTCGTTAGGGGTGACATTTGAAGAGAACATCAAGATCATGGTCTGTTCTTCTCTTTTTGTTTACCAGCCAATATGAAGTGAGCAATTTACTTGAGCCTGTGCTTCCTGCTATGATGTTTTGCTTTGCCACAGGCCCAGAGCAATGGGGCCAAATGGCCATAAGCTGTGAAACAGTGAGCCAACATAAACCTTTCTTCCTTTAAGTTGTTTACCTCAGGCATTTTATCACAGCAACAGAAACGTGACTAACACAGCCATGTACTCAATGGTAGGAAACACAGGTTCCCTGAATTCCAAAATTTAAACACAGAACCCTCCACCAGTGTGTCAGTTTGTAATGCTGGACAACAAATTTTAGCAAACTTTATGGCCTGATAAAGGCATACCATTTATTCACAGGTCTGTAGGTCCTAAGTCTGGCCATGGCTCATTGGCATTATCAGCTCCTGGCCTGACAAGGCTAAAATCAAGGTGTTGGTTTAGCCATGTTCTCATCTGAAACATCAGTAGCTGTGGCGACTCAGCTCCTCTGTGCTGAAGTGTTGTTTCCTTGCTGGTCCCCACCCCTGGAGGGCTCTCAATTCTTAGAAGCCACCCACATTCCTTGCTGAGTAGCTTGGAGTATCTCCTTCCCATCCAAGGCCTCTCATGCTTTGAACTTTTTTTTTTTTTTTTGGTGGGAAAAAACTGTTTATTTTTAAGAGCTCACTTGATTTGGCTAGACTTGCTTAATATACTCTCCCTATTTTAAGGTCAATTGATTTACTTGCATCAACAGAGTTCCTTTCACACTGGCAACTGGATTAGTTTGACTAAGCGACACAAAGTGTACATGTACAGCAAGGAACTGGAAATCTTAGAATTCTGCCCTCCCAATCATACTGTGCTTATTATGCATGTACACATCATCTTACTTAGAAAACACAAAGGATTTTTCATATTGAGGTGATAAATTCACTGTTAGTCAAGGTCTTTGGTTTTTAGGTGGTATTGAACCACTTATTTCCTAAGTACATTTATTCTTACAAGTAATTTACCAAAGAAAAGACTAATAACAAACTTACCTGGACTGGGCCCAATGAAATAACATGAGTAAGGTAACCAAGGCTTTGAAACTCCAAATTTTACACATAACCAACTTTTTTTTTTAACATTCACATATGTAATTAGAGTTTACAAATGTACAAAACTTTAGGTAACAAACACTTTAAACTTATTTTTCAAACATTCAACTAACCCATTCCCCCAAAAGTGTCTGATTATAAAGAAGCACAATGGATTACTAACTGTGGAAACCATAAAAAATAAGGCAGGGGAGGCAAACAGACTTGAGAATATAAATGGCTAACTAAACAATTTTGTCAATTGTAAAGGACAAAAAAATCAAAACAGCTTTTGTAATATCAAAGCAAACAAATTCATATAATTAGCTAGGTGAACATTATAGAATATATGATATTTATTTTCTCTACATAAATTTGCACCAGATAACCAACTTTTAAAAGCTTTTTCAGGTACTACTGTTGATCTACTGGGAATGTGTATTTGATGGCAGCAGCAACAGCAAAGAACTTCCTCATTGCTTTTATTTTATACCCAGATTTGGAAGAACTGGTCCAGAGAAATAATTTGTTCAAGGCCCTTGCACAGCCATAGCTAAAATTTTGTTCTAGACTTTGTGTCCAGTTCCCTTCATATTGCTTTCCATGCCTGGTCTTGGACAAGCAGGAAACATCGATCTACATCTCTCCAAAGTTTGCTGTAAATCAATACAGAAGGGCTGGCGAGCTGTCACAGCTGTCTGTCATGGGTGTATTTTAACTGGAGACTTTCTGAACTAGGATTCTGGCTTAGCTATCTGTCACCACAATAAAACAGCCACACAGGCTCAGGGACATAAACACTGCCCTTATGTTATGCTCATGCCTGTATGGTGGACTGGTCTGCTCTCTTTGGTGTCAGCTGGGCTCCCACGGGGATACTGGTCAGTAGGTAGATCTGTTGGGAACTAGCTGATATAGCTTAGTTTTTGTCTGAGATGACACAGCTTCCTTCTTGATGGTTTCTCATCACTCAACAGTGTATTTTGTGCCTCCTCTCAGGGTTGCTGGGTTCTGATATAGAGTGGAAATATATAAGAACTCTTGATGTGTAGGGTGGCAACGGATGTATTATTGATTAGCAGTAGATTGCACTAGACACTACTGCTTGATGAGAATAGCTGTAAAGTTATATTGCAAAGGATACCAATTAGGCTGTTTTTTCTTTGCTGATTCGTTTTGGCAATCAATCTACCACAAATGTTACAGTCGATTGACTGTATTTTGGTTTCCTTACTAACTTTTGCAATATGGCTATTAACTCACGCTTTTCATACTGTTAGCATTCAGCTATTTTGTATCTTAGTTTTCTTCTCTTCTTTCTTTTTCTTTCTTTTCTTTTTGTACTCTTTGCTATCTTTTGAGAAACAGATACTGACCACAGTGTTGGAGAACTTTCAAACATGGAAATTGACTTTTTAAAATTTAGAGGAATATATGCATATAAGAAGAAACAGAGAACGACTAAACCAAAACACTAGTCTTTCCCATGGATTGTCTTGTTTATTGGAAGTAACCAATTTTTAGTAATTTATATTTTTAATTTTTTGAATAGGTTTCCTTTATCTCTAAACAATGTTTATTCTGTCATTTATTTATCAACTCTAGATTTTATTAACTGACTTTGGCATAAGGAATCAAAATTTATCTAGTGGCACTTCCTTTTTCCTTTATTCTCTTCTTAATTATGTTTTGCCTTGTAAGTTATTTTATACTTCTAAATAACATATCATGCTTCATCAATGGTATTAGAAAGTAATATTAGAAATAATCTCACTAAAATATTTTATAGCTTGTATTATAAATATTTTGTTACCTACTATATGTTAATTAAATTAATATAATAATTTCATTTGATTCTTACAAAAATAATAGGAGGCATTTTTTACTTAATTTTGCAGATGAGAAAATAGGATCAGAGGTGCTAAGTAACTTTCTTAAAGTCATGCAATAGTAAGTGGTAGGGTACCAGGTAGAGACCCTGAGTATAATCTCAGAGTTACTTTGAATAAAGCACACGTCATCACAGCCCTCTGTGCATCTACGGGAAATCAAGCTTTGTAGAAGCAGATTCTCTGACAAATTCTTACCACATTTTGCTCCAACATCCTCTGTTAAAAAGGTCAAGAATGATGAAGGGGAATTGTTACTCTGTGCTTAGTTCTAAATAAAAGAAAACATCGATTGATGATGTGGAACCGATCTGCAGCTGGAGAGAAAAGTGTGGGATGTGGAGCAGAGTCACGCAGATACAGTAGGGTTTAGAAAACTTCACAAAACTTCAGAAAAATAAGCTGGGCATGAAACTGTGGTTGGAGATGTGGCTCAGGATGGCTGAGCAGTTTTGAAAGTAAATGCAGAGTGCGTAATGTATTCTACTGATAAGGAGAGGGGCTGCGATGGAAGACACTGAGGTGAATAAAATACTGCAGGGAGACTTTCAAATGCCGACGGGAAGAAAATAAATATAAAGAATGGTTCAGACCTGTAAATATGGTGAATGACTAAAGCTTATAATGCACGCACTTTCATACACATGCTACATAGACTTTAAAAATGATATTGAATTTTTTTTTTTTGGTGGTACCAGGGATTGAACTCAGGACCTTGAGCTTGCCAGGCAGGCGTGGCACCACTGAGCTATGTCCCCGGCCCCAGTGAAATGTATTTTGAGGAAAGAAAAAGGAGGAAAATGAAGAAAAGGCAGGTTGTTCTTTGGAGCAGTTGGGATAGTGTTTATAGATGTTAGGAAAAAGCCTAAAGACTCAATGGATATTTTGCACCTATTTTACCAAGTAAAAAGGATTGGTCTCAAATTATGAAGAAAGCATAATTAAGAAGGAATTGAATTCAAACATCGACGAGAAGAAATAAAAGAATAGTCCCTTCAGTGAATTCCTCTCCTCGGGTTGGTTGAATCATATTTTAAAATGTAAACATTACTTTGAAGAGGTGGTCACACTGCTGTAGGAAACTGTTGAGGAATAATAAAAATGAGAAGTAACAAAAACTTAGCAATCAGCAACTTATTTTTACAATAAGCACCTACTTTGGGAGGTGGAGGCATGAAAATTTCAAGTGTAAGCCCAGCTCAGGCAGCTTAGTGACTTAGTCATTTTCTATCTCAAGAAAAAAACAAGAAAAAGAAAAGGTAAAGATGTAGCTCAGGGCGAAGGCCCGGTGTTCACTCCCCAGTACCAGGGGTGGGGTGACTTAAAAATCAACACATTTGATTTCCAGGACATTGAAATGAATAAATGGATATTAAAATTGCAGTCTGATAAGTGGGTTCTGAGCAAAATGTTGGGGGTTTGTTAACCAAGTCATGGAGAGTGAGCTTGAGTGGGCCAAGATCGGTTCATGGCAGGCCAGCTTCTTTTGGTCCGGCCCTCTGCGCCTGGCTTTTCCACGTTGAGAAAGGATGTTCCATGGTGCAGAACCATGGTGCAGTGCACAATAAATGATCCTGATGAAGTGCGATTGGTTTCTCCAATTCTGAAAAACACAGAAGTAAGATAATAACCCCGAGGTTTTGATTGTGTATAAACATATGACAACAATAATCATCTTCAAGTTTAATTTGGATGTAGCCTAATGATCACACATCCTAATTATGGAGTCTTTTCAGAGGAGAGAGTACATTTCAAATAACAATCACTTAATGATATTTCTGTTTTTGTCTCATGTTGATTTATTTATTCAGCAGACTTTTATTAAATTCACTTCTTAGGTATCAGACTGTGTTAGATGTTGGAAATATAAAGATGGTAAGAGGCTCAAAACTTGAAGATTCACTACTTAGTGATAGTGATAAAAATATAAAAACTACAGAAATGCTACACTGTAACATAACAAATATAATATATATTAATAAAAATACTTACAATAAGTATTATAATAAATCTACATAGAGCAGTGGGAATAGAGAAGAAACAATTATTACATTTGCCTTGATAAAATGAGGATTTTAGGACAAAAGATTTCAAAATGTTCAGAAAAAAAAGATAGGCATGAAACTATATAGGAATGTTTGAGTCTTCAGAGATAAATGGTGTAAAGGAAACTATAAATGCAAGGTAAGAACCAGGCTGTGGACAGTCACAGCTTGAGATAGAATTGTGTCTTCCAGCACTGACAAATGGCATCACAGTGCTAGGAAATGAGAGGGGAGAGAGGATGACAGGGGTTTGGCTGGAGGGCAGGTACCAACCAGTGACAAACATGACACTGAGCACGTTAGAGGTGTTAGGCTGCAGACATGATGATATTAAGACTAATGTCTGGAGGTCAAGCTTGTAGTAGAGTGTTGTATGCTAAGGATCTTATTTTATGGAAACAAGGAGCCACTGAAAAATTTTTAGGTAGAGAAAACATGCTATTTGATTTATTTGTAGAAACATTACCCCGATAGCAGAAACAAGGTTGGATCAGAGGAGGTCAAGACTGGGGTTAGAGAGAAAGCCCTAAATGTATGTAAGAGGTGAATTGAAAAAATAGTGAAAGGAGAATAAAGAAGTGTGTGTGTGTATGTGTGCGTGTGTGTGTGTGAATTACTTTTGAAAAATCTACTGGTCTTATTAACTAACTGGAAATGATTTGGATGGAGAGGAAGGAACCTAAGAAAAATACTTGGCTGGGTTTGTAGCTTAGTGGCAGAGCACTTGCCTAGTCTACATGAGGCCCTGGGTATAATCTTCAATGCTGTAAAAAAAAAGGGGTAAATACTCAGTTTCTTGCTCAAGTGACTGGCTGGGTGGTGGTGCCCCTACCTTGTTATGTACTTTACTGCACATAAAATGAGAATCTTAATTTCTTTTGAAAATACTGAATGTGAGGCATTTGTTGGGAGTACAAAAGGAGCTAGTCAGTTTGGAAAGTACAGATCTAGAGCTGAATATGGACTTGGCTATGAACACATTCTACTCCCTACAGCCTTGTGGGATGCTATACCAATCTAAATCAGACTCCAGCTGAGCATATTTGGTGATAATATTCTAAAACCTAGTGTACATGTTTTAAATATACACACTGCAATTTGAATATGTGCCTCTTCTTTTTAAATATGGAGACATCTACTTTAAATAGCAAAACAATAAATTTGCAAAAATACCCAAATGTGAATAATATTCTCTTCCTTTCAAGGCACTAGAAAAGTGAACTCTAAAACAAATTTTTGGATAAAAATTATATAACTCTAAGCTTGTGAAGTCTTAATATCTAAGTAGTATTTTTTAGATTTTTATAAGGCACAAACACATTTCTAAGAGCACTACTTCACATTATTTTTACATCATGCATTCAGAATTTTATTTAATGAATCACCTACTGGCAAATATCTACGTTTCTCCTTAAAGATGCTTGGGTCAAATGGCCTTCCTCCAGCTTCGTACAACATGGAATAACCTTTATCGCAGTGCTCATATTATTATTTCAAAATGCTCTTTATCTGTCTATCACCAAACACGTTCCCACTTGACCCTCACCAGCCACACTCTGCACTATTAGATATTCCAGAATAGTTTCTTTCAAATTTTTTGACCTCAAACATACTAAGAAACACATATTACATCATTTTATGTGAGCTATGAATAAAAATTTAAATTTCATGAAGTAACATGTATATTTACTATAGGGTTCATATATACTTTTATATATACTTTTTTTTGGGGGGGTACTGGGGATCGAACTCGGGTCCTTGTGCTTGCGAAGCAGGTGGCAGAACCACTGAGCTAAATCCCTGGCCCAATACTTTTATATATACTTTTAAAAATACTTTTTTAATATATACTTTCCATCTCATTCCACACCACTCCATTCCTTTAGAATCATTGGTGCAACTCAAGATATTGATTTAACAAATCTCTAATTGGTCTTAAGCTGTGGTTTGGAAAAAAAAATTGCACCTGGGTATATCTCCCTGGTGTTTGTGTCTGTGGTGTTTAGCCAAGAAACCAATTGGGTTCTTGAAGATAAACTCATGGAATTTGTAAAGATAGTCCTGCATACGTAAATTCTAATGTAGGGGAAAAGATGCTGCTTTCAGCATAGGATTTTCTAAATTCTCATTTTAAGAAATAGTGTATGCCAGGAGCCATGAATTGAGTTAAAAATAAAAGACGGTGAAAGCTTACTGCATTGCATTACTGTAATCCTACTAATACCACTGTGACTTAGCCACATGCAGCCAGGGGGAACCTCCTGACGAATTCTCAATTAGCACAAGCATTTCTGAGCTGCTAGCATATTAAACGCTTTATCACTTTCAACATGGAAGTAGCTCAGAAGCTAAATATTGAGTCCATAAGGGAGCAGTCTTGTCTTTGATATTACTTACATGTGGGGAAAGCTGAATGTTTAAATGACTACCCAAATATGAACTAGTAAGTCAAGAGGAAATGAGTCTCCTTTAATATGAACAGCAAAGTCCTAAAATCCTGATGCAATATTGAATAAATATTATAAAGCTAAAAATATTTGTATTTATGGTGTTTTTAGGAATTTGAGTATACAGATAGGTCAAGGATTGTGTGAAAATTTGTAATAGAATTTATAAAACAGGCCTTTACATTCATATAAATACTTTCAGGCAATTTTCCTTGCTCTCATCTCATATCCATAGCTAAATTTCTAAATTTCAACCTCTTTTAGTCAAGCTCTGTCCATATTGTACCACTGAGGTTTTTGTGTCAATTACTGATTATTACAGTTCACTGTTCACTTCACTGTTCACTTCAAAGGATATGTCAAGACCTCTGATTTCTTTCCAAATCTCTTCCATTTGATGTTTCAGTCAGTATTGAAATTGTTCTCTTCTTTGGCATCTTTGATAAATTCTTTTCTCATTGTCTTTCTGTGTTTTACTGGTAAGTCAGTTCTTCAAGTTTCTTTCCAGGTTCTCTCTAATTGTACCTTCAGTTTTTAAACCTACTCTCATTTTAAATAGTCTTTCTGAGAAATACCAATACCTTCAAGCATTAATGGAACTCAAGTGGTTTTTAAATCTATATCACCAGCGCAAATATCTCTTTGGAAATACAGACTCATACATTTATCAAACTGCTTACTAAATTCCTACCCTGTGTCACAGGATTGCATCAAACTCTACATATTTGAAAAGAATGATTTCTTTCTTCTAGCCGTTTCTCCAATTTGAACAAATCTAGTTTTTCCCATATCATGGTTTAGTTAATTAATATAGATTTGCTCTTTCACTTTCCTCCATCTAATTTTGACCAGGACAATTTTTCTAGATAATAAATATTTCTTGAAGGTCTTCTTATCTTTATACCCATAGTGCCCATACCACAAGGTTGTCAGGAAAACAGAAACACTTTGGGTGGAAAATGTTTAATACAGAAAATTAGACTCAACATATGTGGAAGTCTGAGAGAGGAAGAGTTAGAAGAAAGTGCTTTGGGTATCTAGCAAATTCAGAAAAGCAGGGTTTGGAGAAGTTGATGTCAATGAGTTCAGTTTACTGCAGTCCTGAAGACAGTCATGAGTTCTGAGGGCGAAAACTGGTGCAACAATGGGCAACTGTGGGTTAACTGTGTAACTATAATTGCTGAGAAAGATACATTGTAACTATAGTCACTGCTGTAATGCAAACTCACTGGAGCAAGGCGATCTCAGAAAGCCCCACCAAGCCTCCTGCTCCCCCCTTTGCTTAATTATGTTAAGACTGATGGCTGTTTCCGCAGGGATTACGGTTGCTGTTTTCCCCTCACATAGAAACATAAAGGTATAAAAATGAGAGTAAACTTCTGTTTGACGCTATCAAGGTAATTTGAATCCTTTGAAGCTGCTGGCAAGGCAATAAAGCTGATCTTGCTTCCACGCAGTGTGGTTGGTCTTCTGTCTGGAGACTCTCAAGCAGCTGGGCTTCATATCTTTATTCTGGATCTTGGTTAATTCTGAACACTCCCCGAAGCATTGAGAGTTCAATTCCTGCACCTTCAGAAGCTGCTGATCCCTAGCCTTAACGGCCAGAGGGTGAGTGGGACAGTGCTGCTCGTGGGACAGGACATGAGTGTCAGAGAGTAAAGGCCGCAGAAACGAGCTTCCACCACCGAGGCAGTGATGCAGCAGATTCCGAACTTGCAGTGGGACAGTTCTGACCTGCGTTCCACACAGTCCACCCGATCGGGCTGAGCCTCAGTCGACTACAGCTGTAATACACACTTGAGGGCCTTTTATCCTCTTTCTTCCCTCCCCTGTGCCCTGCTTGTGATCAACTCCGCTATCACTCACAATTTAAGACGTGTTTTGTGCGTTGCTTCTGGAGGACAAAATTTCTTTCTTTTCAGTCTTTCTCATTTCATGGAAGTGCTTCTCATGACAGAACTGAAGCTAGGAAATTGCTGGTAAGGGTGTCTTGGAAGAGTAGTGCTCAGACTCTTGATGCTCGCGGAATGGGGAATATTTACTTAAAAAGGCAAGGATGATATTGACTATCTTTGATCACATATTTGTGATGTTAATTATATTTCATAGTGTAGTAAGGAACATATTCATGTGGTCCATGAGATTAAATATTATTCCACTGAGTACAAACACAGACTACCTAGAGTAATACACATCATCTAAATTTGCGCTATGGAAACTTAGACAATAGCACCTATATCATGCAGTGTAATGCAGCCATCTCTTATGCACAAAAATACTCACCACTTCATCAGAAAGGGAAGGAAGGCATGATATACTTCTTATAGATGTTATACTCTCCTTGTTTACTCACAAATCTTACTAGGATATTCTGTAACCTAAATATTAAATTGAAATGCTCCAGTGTGCTAGATGTTAATTCTCAAAAAGGCTTATATAGTTTTGCAGATTGTCTTCTTAGCCAAATTTGCCTGTCTCCTCACACACCGCGCTCTCCCCTCTGCCGACTCCGGCCACAAGGTGTTGGTTGCCTCCACTCTCCTCTGTGTGCTCCCACCGCAGGCATTGTGTATGTGCTTTCTGATGTTCCAAGTGAATGAAGCCCTTACTCATCTTTCACACCCCAGGAGGCTTCCCTGACCTTCTGATTATGCCCAAGTCCACGGTTGTTCATCTACACACATGCACACGTATGAAAAGCATATACACAATTTCACAATGCTTCCGACACCTAATCTGTGATGGACTGATGGTGCTTTTCCTGTTAGACTCTGTGTCTTGATTGCATTGTCATTTATATTTGCATTTTTGCTCATTATTATAACCCCAGCATTTAGAATAATGCCTCGTCTATATAGGACTCAAATTTGTTAAATGAATTAAGGCAAAGGACTGTGTAGGAAATAATTGAAAGGATTACTGAAATTTGCATAAGCTCTATTATACTATTACATACTATATTCTTTTTTCCTCATTATTTTTTAATTTATTTTATTTTTATTAGTACACGCTTGCAGTACATAATGTTTACAGTCCTTGTGTGGAGCTGGTGCATGTGCGCAGCACATCTTATCTCTTTTTTCATCCCTTTCCCTCCTCCCTCTCTCATCCCTTGGTCCTCTTCCCCTTTGAGAAAGATCTCTCTCCCTACTTCCTATTATCTATCTTTTATTTTGCTCTTGTAATTTGGATTTCTTTTATAAGAGATATGAGATATTTAAGCTTGTGGGTCTGATTTATTTCACTTAACGTTATGGTCTCAAGGTACATTCATTTTCCTACAAATGACTCACCGTGGAGTACTACTCTGCCATAAAGAAATACCTATTCAATTCTTTTCAGAATTCTTTTTTTTCTCCAGGCAATGCCTGTTAGTTGTAATTTTCAGTAATATCAGGAAGGAGACTTTTATCAGTTTATCATCTCTTAGTCATGATTTTTAAATTACAACTATTCTCAATTTTAAATAGTAAATTACTACTTTAATATCATTTAAACAATTATACACAAATTTTGTACTGGGGATCGAACTCGAGACCTTGTGTTTTTGAGGCAGGCGGCGGTACCACTGAGCTAAATCCCCCAGTTACATACCAATTTTGGGTTTCACATTTAATCCAACAATATATAATGGATACTTGCATCAGCAAGCTCTTTGACCCATCATGCTGCAGTAGACTTTAAGATGCCAATAGCTTCTAGTATAAAGTAGCCATTTAAAGCTCTCTGTAGAGGAAGTTAGTATGCGATGCTACCCAAACCCACTTACATTAGATTCAGGATAGTGAGAGCCATTTCACTCTGGGGATTTAAGTTGAGTTTTATTCATTTTTCCATTTCTGAAACCTAGAACAAATCTTGACACTTACTAGCAAGTTTAAATCTCAAAGGCCAGTCCAAGTTCATGGACTGATACACAGCTATGACTCTAATTTGGTTCAAGTTGTTGTCTCTTTGATTTTCTGCCTAATCTGCAATTGAGAATGCAAAGGTAATGCATCTCCACCTCTATAGATACGAATGGATAAACTCCAAATTTCTATAGTTTTTCATTGAAATGTGCCTTTAGTTTGGTGATCGATGCAGAACCCAAAGAAAGTGGGACAGGGGCCACATCAATTAGGTGAATGGCCAGGTCAATACGCAAGGCTTCACTGTACACCCAAGTTCTATTGCATTGCTGAATAACAGGGATGTGTTCTAATAAATGCATGATTGGTCAATTTTCTTATTGTGCTAATATCATAGAGTATATTTACACAAACCTAGATAGTATAGTCTAGTGATGGCGAACCTTTTAGAGCTTTTGATGATAACAAATAACTGGCTGTGGCATGCGTGCCATAGGTTCACCACCACTGGTGTAGTCTATTCACACCTAGGCTATATGCTTCATTCCATGATGCTATATGCAGTTCATTGTCTACTGAGTCGTTGCTATGTGGTACATGTCTATGTGTAACATGTACACATAATAGTATATATATGTTACATATAATAGTATATGTAATAGTTTAATGTTTATGCTTTAAAGTAGTCATTTCTTGGGCAAATGCACAATTTATTGGTTCTGAATATTTGTGATTCTGGAATTATACCTTTGCATATATCTGAAATTTGATATAATTGCGAAGTTATGTATGTTCATGCTTTTCTTAAAACTTACAGAAGTTACAATTTGTATGATTGAGTAGATTTTGGCATTTTAATGTAATTTAATTAATGAAGGACACTTTAGAAACAGATGACAAAGATCTACCATAATTTCAGCATGATGCTGAATTGAAAATATAATTCTATATTGGTGGGAAAAATTTATTTAATCTTCATATAGTTTTTTGTTAACAAAATGCCATGTAGGTTAGAGAGGTTTTGTGTTTCTGATGTTTAAAAACTTTTATTTTGAGTACAGTAGGCTCCTTACCCATGGGAGGATAAATTAAAAGGCTTCCAGTTGGTGCTCTAGAACGAATGATAGTACCAAATCCAAAATATCGTGTTTTTCCTATACATGCATCTCTATGACAAACTTCATTTAAAATTAGGCATAGTGGGTTATTAACAAGACCTAATAATAAACTGGAATAATTTTAATAAAATAGCATATGAAAGTTATGTAAGTGTGTCCTCTCAAAATATCTTATTACACCATAAACATGGCAGACCCAGAAAATGTGTTTTTCATTTCTTGTTGAGAACTTTCACCTTTTAACTGAAAGAATGCACTTTCCAGCTTCTGTTTGTCACCGCGTCATTATTCTTTTAGTCTGGGGCTGTTACTAAATAAATGAGGGCACTGTGAGCACCAGCAGAGTGTGTAGTTCCTGGACAGTCAGCCTCCTCCCTGACACCTACGAACTGACTCCCAGTGTGGGTGGAGTACACAGTGCAGGGAGAGGGGTGATTAGAGCCTTGGGAGGGGCAGAGCAGGACGGTGAGGAATTTCAGTGCGTTGCTTGGGATGGTGCACAATTTAAAATTTATGAATTATTTCTGGAATTTGTCATTTAGTATTTTTGGTTCCCTGTTGACCATGCACGTAACTGAAATCACGCAAAGTGAAACTGCAGATACAAGGCAGTGAGGCCCCACTGTATGTTAGTTACATTGCTCATTCTCATGGCATCTAAGAAAACTGAGCAAGAAGTAGTGTGGTTTATTTTTCCCTCTGGATCAAACTCTAAGGCTTAGTGCTAAAAATAATAGAAAATTGACATTTGTAGCCACCTTTTGTTCTCCTCCCTGTATGGTCTTGTCTAGAAGTGGAAGGGAATATTCTTAGCAGCCTTTGATAATTCCTTTACTTAAAAAAATACTTACTGAAAAAGACTCTGGTGCTATCATCATAAGCAGCCTTTTTGTATTTTAAGCATCCATGAGGTAAAGAAAACAGAATAATATCTTTCCAATTTTGGCCTTAAAGATTTCTTAGACAAGACATGGAAAGCATAAGCCAAAAATGATAAGTTAGATTTGTCAAAAATTGAAAACTGCTCATCAAAATGACATCATCAAGAATATAGAAATTCATAGACTTGAGAAAATATGTATAACACACACATTTAAAAAGGGTATTAGAGTATTTAAAGAATTTCTAGAAACCTAATGGCTGTAGGTCTATGACCCTTCTCAAATTCTTGAGTATTGTGCAAGGCACATTTGAAGTTGGGTTTCTTTTTTGTCCACTTGGACATCCAATATCTTTTGCTAAAATTAGTTCCTTTCCCACAGGATTTCTTTGGTGTCTTTGTAAAAATAGGCCACATGACTGTATCTATTTCTGTAGTCTCAATTCTGTTCCACAGATCTATTTGACTGTCCTTATGCTGACACCACCATGTCTTGATTACTGTAATTTTTACAGTAAGGTTTGAAATTATGTGAATACTTTCATTTTGTTCTCATTTTTCAAAATAATTTTGGCGATTCTTGGTCCTTTGCATTTTCAAGTATATTTGACAGAGAGCTCTTTCAGTTTCCACAAAAAGCCTGCCATGCTTTGTGTGGATGCTGTGACTTTGTGCAGGGTTGGGAGATGCATCCAGGCTGGAGCCCAGGTGACAATGGCACTTACTTTAGGGTTTCTTTCCTCTTGTGGATGATAGTTCCCCGTTACCTGTTGCCAAATGACTAACATCTGATGCTTCATATATTTTGTCCAGTTTTATAGTTGTTTAAAGTAGAATATTTACTGCCAGTTATTCAGTAATGATTCTAAGTAGAGAAGTTACATAAAATTTAACCTAGAATTATACACAAGATGTAGGCACTGGAATGTGTATGGAAATGTGACCGTCCTTATATTCTAATTAGGGTGCAAAGGACTGTAGATTAGAATGATGAGGATATAATTCTATGCAAATAGGACAATCTATTTAAAACAGAAATTTAAAAAAATCAAGTGAATTTGTGGCTGAATAAATGAGTATTGCTTTTCATGGTCAGGATTTTATTTTTTGTTTGCTGACCATTTGGGTAGATTAAGTTGATTGAATCATTTCTTTTGAATTTGCTTAACTAAATTTTTCTCCTGGAAACTGAGAATTAGCATGGTATTATGACTAAAAGTCTCTTCTGAATGTGTCTTACATTAAGGCTTTATTTTATCTTGCGTGTATTTGCTACCAATGATACTAGGCCATTACTTAGTGACTTCACCAGTTTGAATGTTTCATGTTTGTGCTATCTGGATTATAATTTGTACTTTGTGTAAACATGGAAAAAATCTCCTATTGAGAATAGAAATGTGACTTTATCATTTCAAGCTAGGAAAATAGGTAGTCCCTATATATCATTTAAAACTTTAAAATCTTCTATAGAAGTATGTAGTTTTTGCTGGAATTTGCCCCCAGTTTTTTTAATGACTTATTTTTATTAACATACAATATATTTAAGGATTTTAGGCACATATACAAGTTTACAAAAATACACGGGGACTTATGGTGAACTACCTATCAAACAGTAAGTTGGTCAAAGTGACAAGTTGATTGATTTGAAGTGTGGTTAGTTAGAAGGGTTTTGTTTTTGATGGCTCCTAAAGATGCCATACTATAGTTTGCTTAGGAAAATGATGAAATTTTAATGAATTAGAAAAAACTAAGCATAAACTATAATTGCTCATCCAGTTACTGGGCAATTCAGATCTTCCTATGGACCACAAAATTTTATCTTGGCTCATATGTAGAAGCTAAATAGGTTGGTCTCATAGAAGTGGCAAGTAGATTATGTAGAAAGGGCTAGGGGTTAGGAAGGGAAGGAGTGGAATGGAGTGCTGGATAGTGGGCACTAACACATCATTACATAGGAGGAATAGATCCTAATGTCTGCAGCGCAGTAAGGCGACTACACTTCACAACGATTTGTTACATATTTTATAAAGGACTAGAAGGGAAGAGTTCAAAGGCTCTCAACTTAAAGAAATGATAAATGTTTAAAGAGATGCAAATGCTAATTACCCTCATTTGAACCTTACTCATTGTGTACATGCATTGAATTATCATACTATTTGCCTTTCAAACACATAATTATTAAACAAAAAATACTGTTTTGGGTTTCTAATAAGTATTTTATTTTTCATATAGGGTTGAGAGATAAATATGGCACCTCCCTAAAAGCCAGTTTTTCACATTGCATTTATAAATAATTTTTGTGTTCCTTTGTATCCAAATGTCCTAGCCAAAGAATGCAAGATGGGGCTGGGAACAGGAAAAGTAGGTTTAGGAGAAAATTTGAAAATAAAACAAATAGGTTCTTGAGACCAGAATAAATAGGACTCTGTGATCTCTAAACTTCCACAACTCAATCTTGAGGAAAAATGAGAAAGTGGAGATGGTGCATTCAAACTTTAATGAATTGATTTTAAAAACATTGATGAGTTCCTACTATGTCTCATTTAGCATGCCAACACCGTGGGGATGAAAGATGACTAACGCAAGGTTCCCTTCCCTAGGAAGGTCACAGTCTGAGAGAGGAGGTAAAAATACATCCAATCAAGGATAACACAATGGAATACGTTATGCTTCAATACTCTACCCCTGATATATTTAATGTATCAATGGAAGACAGATGAGTGAACAACTCGTTATCCCGGGGAAAGCCTCTGTGAAGACTTCGGAGAAGATGTAACACTTTTTCTTAACATTAAAAAAGACCTTTTGGAGAGAGATATGGGGCCAACACAGCTAAGGTGGTGAGTGAGCATAGGTAGAAGGTAAAGGAACAAGGTATGAGTGGAAAAGAGGAAATGGTTTGGTATGCAGGAGTTTAAAGAATATGTTGAAGGTTGAAGGAGTAGTGGGGGATGATCCTGAAAAGCTAAATTGTGACTCGTTTGTATTGGGTTTGTATATAAATATATTTGGGTTTATCTTTTAGGTTTTTGGGGATCATTAGAGCTTTATAAAGGAAGAGTAACAGGAGCAAATTTATGTTTTTATTAGATAACTCCTGAGGTAGGATCAATTGGGGACTCAATAGCGTAGACAGGATCGAGGGGGATAGGATGGGAAATGAGGAAGGTATGGGGTAGATGTAAGAGAAAATATGAAATAGTTGCTCTTGCTGCATAAATAACTACTTCTGAACCTTGTGACAGGGTTTCTCTCCGGAGATTGCCGTTACAGGTAAACCAGGGATGTAGTCATTTGAAGATTCGATTGAGGCTGAGGATCCTCTGTCAAGATGTCATAGTCACCTGGCAGACAAGATGGTGCTGGAAATGGGAGACAACTCCAGTTCTCTACCCTAGGAATCTCCACAGGGCTCTTTGAGTTTCCCTTGACACACGGCAGACCGGTTTCTGTTGGACTGAGTGATGCAAGAGAAGGAAGGCGCGACTGTTAAACATGATATGCCAAGTCCAAGGGCTGGGTGTGATGACTCAGGCCTGTAATCCCAGCTCAAATTTGAGCCCATCCCAGGCAACTTAACGACTTAATAAGACCCTGTCTCAAAATAAAAATTATATGTATATTAAAAAGTGTGGGAGATGTAGCTCATTGTGAAGGACCTGAGTTTAATACTGCAAAACAAACAAAAAAGCAACAGAAAGTAAGTATGCCAGGGGATTGGTGGAGCAGAGTTCTAGGTGTGCATGGGTAGGTGGTGGAGGCCGGCCCATGGGTACTATATGTGGTCCTTGGGTCCTTCTTTCTTTCACTCTCTGTTCTACTTCCTGACCTCCATGAAGTAAGCAGCTTTTCTCTACCACACCTTCTGCCATAAAGGTTCTGTCTTGAAACTAGCTGACCATGGACTGAAACCTCTGGAACTGTGAGCCAAAGAAACTTCTCCTCTTTTCAATTGTGGTTATTTGGTATTGTGTCCCAGCAAGGGGTAAGCTGGCACAAGATTTTTATGACCCAGCTTCAAAAGTCACATCTGTAATTTTTATAGCATTCTATTCATAATGTCCTGTCGAGTGTGACAGTGGAAGACACAAGAGTGTGAATTCCAGGGATGAGGTACACTGGGGCAGTCTTGGAGCCTGGCTCCCTTGTCTTTATCTTGGGCCTGCCAATCTCTTTCTCTGTATGAATCAGTTTTTTTAGTTCTTTGCAATAGCAGGGATTGCTGCTCACAATGGCAACTACTCTTATTTCACTGGCTTATTCACACATGCATAATAAATGCCCTGTAACTTCCAGCAAGGGAGAAAAGTGCAGTGAATTTAGCTATTGTCTGGAACTCGGGCAGTAAGGAGAATGGTATTGGCTGCTGTTATTGCTGTAAAGCTTAACCCTAGACAACAGCAGAAATGGGAAGTGGGAGATAGGTTTGTTTCAAGTATCATACAAATAACAGCCATCTGTTGGGGGAAATATGTGCTATTCTGATCTTTTGCTGAGATATCTCTTTGTTATATCTCTGAGTTGAGAACATGAATTGGTATGAAGACCAACTTCCTATGGCAAAGTGTCATTCTAGGCTTTTAGAATGCATATTTAGTAGAGGTAAATTCTGGATTAAAATTATTTCTGATCTCCCAATCTAATGCTTCTAGGATGCTATGGGATGGTTACACAAGAAAGGAACAAAAGGGAATAATTTGAACTGCAGTGGACAGACATGAACAGGATGTTTCATACCGAAGAAAACACTTCAAACGGTTTGCTTCACTGGCTATGTGAGGGACAAGAAGTAGTAGTATGACCAATAAAACAAACATTTTTCCTACTTGAAGATAAGACCTCTTTGATGCTAATGTCACAAACAAGAGGAGCATTCCATTGGTAAAAGAAGAAAAATAAACAGACTATGAATATAGTTACATAAAATTTGTTAGAAATAAAATGTATCAAGTACAAAATTATCTTTAGCTCTAAAACTTGAAGTTTAATTTATGTGCATTGGACCAGGTCCTGTGAAAATATAGCTTATAAAAGTACAGAAGTATTTCATTTCTTGTACCTTCAAAATAAGAAATAGCCATGCTTAAAAGAATAATAAATCCAATAAATATTTATTACTTCTGATATATAAAATACCAGGTCTTCCCATTAAATATAAAAATATAAAAATCTCAGGTTTATTTTGTTTGAAAAGTCTTGTTTCCTGACAATTTAAACAAATGAATTCCTCTATCTTAAACCATGTGGAAATATGAAATCATCTATGTCCATGACAGGGATTTAGGATGCATATTTATTTGGGTATATATTTCAGGTATTTGAAGATTCTCCTCTCACGTGTCTTTCATATGTAAAATCCAGGTAACAAGTGCTATAGTGTTCACTCTTTCCTTTTGCTCAACTAATATGACATATTATCTATTTAAGGTTTTTTGGAGATAATTTTTCCTTCTATGCTCATACATTCTCATTTGAGAATATCTCATGGACACTGAATCATTAAAACAGAGAAATGATGAAACATCTAAAAAATATTTATTTCCAAGTGTGAAATAGGAGTCCTGTTCTAGTGACATTTCACAGGAGTTACATGCAACCCTAAGCACATGTCTGGGGTCATGAGATCCTGTAATAAAAATATTAATAGGCCTTTGGCCACCTCAAAATGTGCATTGTCCAGATGCTTTTGGGTATAATTGAATGATGTTGGGAATTTATTCAGAATTGGCACTGCCTTGCAATTTTTTTAAGTCTGTGGCATTTAATTGATTTGAGGTTTATTCCTATGTTTGATATTTGGAAGAGACTGACAAATGCCACTTGTCCAGAATAACATTTTAATGCAAATTTTGTATGACAGAGAGTTCTGTGATGCCAAATATTGCTCTTAGTTATTTTCCACAAAAGAGCATAATTATATTTCCATCAGTAAAATTACTTCACTTTATAATATTAAAGTTGCTTTGCTTTTTATAAATACAGTTGAACAATGGACTTTATTGATATATTGCAAAATTATTCCACCATTCAGCATTTCTACAGAGAAATTACAAAATGAAGAAATGTCAGTGAAGATTATTTTGTCCAGTGAAGTTCAGAATATGTGCATGCACCTTTTTCAATGACTACAAATGCCTTTGGGCTCTTAGGGAGAGATTTGAAAGATACTGAATGAAATCAGAGAAACATGAATTCCAGTCCTAAATGTATTGTTCATTAATGCTATTCAAGTAAATAATTTGATATCTTTATTTCAGTGCATTCTGAATACCTTGGACTTAATAAAATCTACTTTATATTATTGTGAAGACTAAGTGGGTTAATGTATGAAATAATTCTAGTACAGAGCCTAGGATTATTAATACTCAGTACATATTTAGTTCTATTTCTAAATTTTATTTATTCTTGTCTCTTGCTTGCAAAGTATATTGAGTAACTGGTAAACCTAAGAAAATATGTTTCAACAAGAAAAACATTTTGTGTAATTTGTGCCAAACTGTTTCAGCTGTGCAACTAATTTTGCCAATGTATATACCTTGCTAAGGACTAAACAAAGTTTACCTTATGTAGCATCTTTGAGCAATTTTATTAGAAGTTTTTCTTATAGGTAATGGGCATACTAACTACACTTCTCTAATCATTACACATTGTATATGAGTATTGAGATGCTACACTGAGATGTTTTGAGAATTTACAAAAAATTTGTAGAAGAAATTTTAATGACATGGGAAGATGTTAATGAAACACTTTCAAATAGAGAAGATAGGTTACAAAATAGCATAAATAAAATGAACTACCTTTAAAATATTATATCCTATATATTCAAAGATAAGTATGCATATGTAGAACAAATATTGGAAAGATATCCAATAAAATATTACTAGTTGTAAAGAATTATTTGTTTGGAGAAAATTCTTATAAAATACTGAATTAAAGTAGGGGCTGAAAAGCAGACAGCATCATAATAGTAATAATAAGCCTGAATGCCTGTATGTGGGATATAGATGTGCAATTCTCTTTAGTTCTCTGCTGACCCAGTAGCCAGCTTCCCTCCTTTCCATGGCCTGAATGGATCAGCAAATCCTTTTTATTGTCTATAATTTTAATCATCAAAAGAAGCCTCCACTCTAAGAATTTACCATTTGGCAAAATAATTTCCTTTTTCTACGTTATAAGTGGAATGTAGAAATTACTGGAGACTAACAATAGAAAGACAAACTCAGATACTTGTGTTCATCTACTATTTGCATAAACCCAAAGAAACATCAGCAGCAACAAAAGTAATGCCTGATTATATCCAAACAGAAAAACACAGAATGAATTAACTTTAACCTAAATACGGAAAAATAATCTCTTTTTTAGCTTCAGAATGATAGTGTGCTTCCTAAATCCCTTATTAACATTACTTTCAACATGACCACTTTTCCAAAATACTTATTCTCTTATAAATCAAGGTTTGTAAAAATATTATCAATCAGTACTTTCAACTTCAGATTCGCTGAACTGTTAAATATGGCTATCAGCTTTGGCCATTGGCCTTTCAATAAATTGCAGACCAGCTTTTCTTAAATGTTTTTCTTTCCTTCAACCTAAAAATTATTTGTATTTTAAATACTTTGATTTCTTAGTATAATTGCCATTATACATAGAATAAAAATTAAATGTTATTATAATATGTGCCTAAGTATGAATCTAAACTTCAGGTTTTGTTTGTTTTGCAAAATTAGCTGATATTCATCCCCTAATAATCTGACATTTGGATCATAGGTAGCATTTACTCAAGCCTAAGCATACCATAATTGCGAAGTGTCCTAACAAAGTGATTTTAGCTGTTAGATCCCATATTCCATGGCTCAGCAGTGTTTATTCTTGTACTTATTTTACTGTACTTGTTTTTGTCTTTTTATCTATAGTTGACTTCCAAAATGAGTAAAAAGATGGAGTCTGGAGGAAAAACTGAGAGGAATCTCAGTGCTTCTCTAATATAACGGATGTTCTTCTGACTTTAAAAAGAGTCTTTCTGACTTGGGATCAAATGGAGAGGATAAAGTTGAAAAGTGCTGACATGTTATCTAATCACTGGAGTTATGACACAGCAGGTACCAGAGAAGTTTTGGAGATCCATTTATGTTGACACTCATAGGACACTTGGGAGACAGTGTGACTGTCAATGATTTCATTTGTAAGAATTTGGCTGATTTTTTTTCATGTGTAGCTTAGGGACCATTCTAAGTTTTTCCTGGCTCCAGATGTCTTAACAACTCATCCCTGCATCACATGATCACCTTCAGCCACACTATTTCCTTTCTTTTCCATTTTTGTGATTTTTTTCCCAAGATACTTGAGCTTTTCTTACATCATTAAGAAAAGCAATAGGCATGCATAAAGAGGGAAAGATTTATTCCTGTATTTACCCAAAGTCTTGTCTGAAACATTGCTGCTTCTTCTGAAGCAGGGCCTGTGATGTAGAGCCCAATAACATATTCCATAGACAACAAACTGTTCAAAGTGAGACGTTCTGCAAATGATGAATAAAATGCTGTGGGTTCCAGAAAACAGCCTTGGTACCACAAGTACCAAGGGGAGTGGTTCTCAACCTTGGTTACATGTTACAATCAGCTGGGGAGGCGCTAACAATCCTTCTGCCCAGGATCTGTCTAAGGACAGTTAAATCTGCATCTCTGAATCCGAGATTCTAAATCTGAATCCAAGGATTCCAATGGCTGCTCGAGTCTGAGAATCACAGATTTGGATATTCAGGGTCAAGTTTCCCGAAAGAGTTGAGGCTTGAATTCTATTTAGAGGTATGAAGAAGCAGAGAGTGGCTTGTAAGGAGAAAGGGCATCTTCTGAATAGGTGGAGGACCACCAAACAGTATGACAGATTTAGACAGCACACCAGCTAATCAGTATGGGAGAAGGAAAGAGTGAAGGTAAGTTATATGGATTGAAGAAAGAATAGGTAATGAAGTAATCACCAAAGACCTTGACTTATTTAATCTCCTATTAAGATGATTGTCATGGTCAGCAACCTGGCCTCAGAAAAAGGAAAGTGAGTATTAAGTACAGTAGAAGAATTAAAGCAGAAGATTAGGAATGGATGGCTGTAAGGAAGAAGCAAATAAATCAAGGTGGATATTCTAGGCCCCTCTGGAAGGAGCCAGTAGCTGAAATTATCAAATGCAGAGGAGTGGCTTGGAGCAGGGAGTAAAACAACTTTTGATTGACGTAGGTCAGGTTTGATAGTCATCATTGAAAGCAGATTGGAGCCATTGTTTCTAGGCAATAGTTACTTCTTGTAGACTTTCATGGCATGGATTGCGAGGATGGTACCTGAGAAAGGAGGTAGAAGCTGGAGTAGAAAGTTCATGTTCTCAGTTAACCGGCTGAAGGCATCAGGGCTGAGCTATTTCAGGCATGGAAAAGCTGAGGAGTAGATAGTAAAGTTGCTGGGTTTTTTGTTGTTGTTGTTTGTTTTTTGTTTTGAGACAGGATCTCACTGTGTAGTTTAGGCTGGCCTTGAACTCACTATGTAGCCCAGAGTGGCCTCAAACTCAGGGCAATCCCCCTGCCTCAGCCTGGGATTATGGGTGTGTGCCACCACTCCTGGCAGTAAAGTTGTTGTTTAATGCTTACTTTTTGCCAAGGGGTTGAAATATTCTGTTCCCACAGCTCTCCACTCCTTTGTACTCTGCTTTCTCTTCCCATCTCTTGCACAACAGTCTGAGTATAAGAAGGGACCATACACCTAACTACAAGACCGTTTAGGATCAAAGAGGGAGCTCCTACCAAAGTGTTGGTTAAACAAGTATTTCTCTGGCTCGGGGAGTGGATATAGCTGAGACTCTAGGAAACAGGGTATCAACACCCAAGCATGAAGGCATGTAAAAACTTATAGTGATAGATTCTTACTCACCTACTTACTATGCTCACAGGCTGCTATAACAGGACTTCTGGTTGGCATTTCCAAGGAGATTGATGGTACATGGACTATAGTTTGTGGGCATGGATCAGAGACAATCCATTAGTCATAAAGAGGTGTAAGTCACACCTACAGGTTGATACACATGGATCTGAATGGGTTGACTTAACCTATTAGCTACAGACAAGTATTGATAAATAAAGCAGTTTCCAGAGAATATAAATATTTTTTTGGTGACACCAGTAGCTCTGGACCTTTTCTATGTCTGTAACCACATACCCTGCCTTAGTACTTGTTAGAAGGATCAAATCTCTTTGCCATTATTAGAAACACCCTTCCACCTATATTCTGGATTCCACCCTGTTCAAAGATATTGAACTTGTCATTCCTTTCTTTACTAACAATTTTTTGTTCCTAGTGGACCATTTCCAACAACATATGAACGTATTTTATGTCTTTAAAATTACTCTCTCTGACTTGTTGTTCTCTTCCAAATACCACTCCATGTCTTACACTCTTTATTATAACTATTTTTGTATCTCCTCTATGAATCAGCTTTCCCATAATACTCAATTCCTAAAATTTAAAGGAGGAGAGACTTCTAACTCACAGTTTCAGGAGATTCAGTCCATGGTCAGCTGGTTCCAGAGCAGAAACACCATGGTGGAAGGATTTGGCAGAACAAAGCTGCTTAGTTCATGGTGGCTCTGAGCCAGAGCAAGGCAACAATGAAAGGAAAGGGCCAGGGATTAGATATAGTACCCCAGCCTAGGCCACCCTGACATATCAAGAGGCAAGTTTTACGAATCATCTAGGTGGCTTCCAAGCCAATCAAGTTGATACAGTGAAGCTTAACACCCACATGCCACCCATTATCAACTTGACATCCAAACACATCTCCTTAAACCATACTTAATCTCCAAATTAACACAATAACAAGGTAATAATTCTGCCTAACATGTTACAACTATCCTACATAAAACCAAGAACCCAATAATCCCTTTCCCAAAGTCCTAACAGTTCTAGCAATTTTCGAAAGTTCCAATCAGATTCTCTTCTGAGACTCAAGGGAAGCTCTTACTGTGAAGCTCTGTAAAAATGAGAAACAAGTTACATAATCTGAAGAAACAATGGCACAGGGTAAACATTCCATTCCATAAGAGAAGATGAGAGGCATAGAAAAGAATCAAACCATAGCAAGACTAAGACATAGTGTAACTCCACGTCCAGCATCTGGGACATTTTGTGTTAAAATATGACTTCCCTAGGGCCCCATCTCTGTAGCCTTGCAACCCTCATGAGGTGGCTCCATTCACTGCCTGCAGCTTTCCTCAGTAGATGTTCCATGTTCTTGACATCTCTAACTTCCAGGGGTCTCCATGATACCATTGACTTCATTCCATCAGCTTCCCGAACTACCCTTTCAGAGGTTCACTGCCTATCTTCTCAGGCCTTCCATTGAAATCTGGGTGGAAACTTCCTCGATTCCACAACTTTTGCATTCAGCATTCTAGTAAAATCAGTATCATATAGATGATGCCAAGGTCTGCCACCAACATGACCAGTAGCCAGGCCCTTTGGATTGCAACTGCAGAGGCGTTTGAGTGTCTGGCTGGCTGAGCATGGTGAAATGAATCATGGCGAAACAATTACCCAGGCAATCCTTTTTGAGCAGTGGGACCACAGGATCTTTTTCAAATGAAAGATTTATACTTTTGTACCTTTAAACCTGTGATGGATGGGGCATTGCTGATTCTCAAGAGGCCTTCAAGACATCTTTGTTTGTGTCCCTGCACAAAGCACTTGGTTTCTTTTTAATATTCCTCATCTCTTTAGTGGCCACAACTCTTTTGGGCCCAACTTTATGCATGGTTTCTTTTGAGCCAAAGTTTAAGTTCTCTGCTTTGCATTTTTGCCCCCAATTCTAACTATAAATCTAGTCAAAGGCAGCCAGGAGTACCCATGGCACAGCCTGAACTTTGGACTACCTTGAAATTTTCTCTGCCACATCAATTAGTCTATTGTTCTTAATCTCAGCCTACTGTAAAGTCTCAGAACATGAGCCAGAATATTGCATGCATGGGCTCTAATCTAATTTCAAATATAGTCTTTATTCCCAAATGAAACCACCTGAGCCTGACCTTTACCGCTTGCATTTTTATCAGTGCTCTGGTCTTCTGAGCTCTGATCAGTATCACCTGTCAGGCTCTGCTTACAGAATTCTCAATTTTTTCTAGCCTGTATCTCCAAACTTTTGAAAACTCCTCTGGCAAACTAATTCCAAAGGCTTCTGAACTTCATGGTCTGGTGTACTCACAACAATGACACCATTTTTCTGTTACAAATTTCCTGTACTATTCAACTTTCCCATTCCTGAAGCATAATGCTTTACACTCAGAACTTGGAGGAGAGATTTGTTTTGGCTCATTGTTTGAAAGGATTCAGCCCACAGTTGGCTGGCTTCAAGGAGTGAAGATCATGGCAGCCAGGAATCAGAAGAGGGGAACTGTGCCAGAGAGGAAGGGACCAGGTACCTGATGCATGATCAGGTACCAGATCATGCATCCAAGATCATGCTTCTGTGACTCACCCAGATAGGCTCAGTAGTGTGCCCCACCAATCACCTGGGTGACTCCCAGGCCAATCAAATTGACCCAGTGAAGCTTAACCGCCACACTTACATCTCTTCTCCAAGAAAGGCTGTCTCTATTTACTGTACTTACCTCAGCTTTTTTTCTTGCATACTCCAACAAGACTTTCATCTTCTATATCACCCTATTTCATCTTCTATATCACCCTAGAGTCATTCTTTTTAAAGCCATTAATAGCTTTAGATAGCCAAAACCAGTGGTTGATTCTCCATTCTTACCTTATCTCACTTTATTAGCACAATTTAACAAAAATTAGTCCCTGTATCTTAAGCACTCTCTCCTTTGAGTCAGATACTGTTTACTGCTGCTTTTCATTTCACAGCCTGGTAGACTTCCTTGATTTCATTTTTTCTTCATAAATTCTTTATTGCCTCTTATTGTTTCTCTAGTTACACTCATTTCAGTCCCAGGACTTTGTTTCTACTAACGCATTGACTGATATTTATATCTCCAGTTTTTCTTAAGAATTCATTCCACATTTGTCAAAATGTCTTTTTCAAAATCTCCACTGGGCTTTCAGAGAAATATCTTGTATCTTGTGAAACAGAAATTCTTCATCCAAACCTGTTCCTTTCCCATTACCTCCTACCTCAATAGTTGAATCACAATTCTTGTAATTGACAGGCCTTAGGAGATTTTGCTTTTGGGTATCTTGTTGGCCTGCATATGTTGCCTCTCTTCTTTACCTGCTGTATAGCCATTGAGACCTTCTTGCTGTCTGTTGACGTACTACACTTGCTCCCACTCCCGGGCTTTTGCACGTACTTCTCCCACTCCCTGCAGTGTGTGTTCTCAGATATTCATGTGCTCAGTCCCTTTTCTAAAAAAGTACAGGTCTCTGCTCAAATGTCGTTTCTTCAGAAAACCCTTAATTTTCATCTTAAAAGCAAAAGCATTCATATAATTCTGCATTTGCTTCGTTTTTCTCTGAAAAAATGTGTCATTGCCTGACAATTTGTTGTCTATTGACTTATTATTATTATTATTATTATTACTAGAAGTATGGCTCCAAGAGGACAGGGGCTTTTATCTATGTTTTTCCCCACTCTATTATCAACCTCTAGAATCCTGTCTCGCCCACAGTTAGGAACTCATTAACTACTTGTTGATGCACCTATAAAAGGAATAAATCAATTACTTATGAAATGAGGTGCTTCTGAGGTAAGAGCAAATCATTTCATATCAGAATGTTGTGATGTTCCTTTTTTTTTCTTTTGTACCGGGGATTGAACTCAGGACCCAGTGCTTGTGTGATGTTTCTTGATTATTAGAAAAATTTTAAACTGTAACATGAGAAGACCATTCTTTTTAGGCTGGCACCTACAGTTACATTTGATATGCCCCTCAGGAAATCTTCCAGGCAATGTGGTAAATTCTTCCTTATCTTATCCTAATAATTAATCTGGTATCTGAAGTAAAATAGAAAACATTAATTTCCCTTTGTTTTCTCAGTTTGACTTTGTAATGTATCCAACAGTTTTCCTCCCCCTTCTTTTTCTACCAGCCCTTCATCATAATAGTGATACATAAAATACAAAAGAGGGAGTGGGAACTATTAGTTATACTCTCGTGACACTCTCTTTGTTCTGCATCAATGAATAGGTTTTAAATGGAACACAAGATGAGCTGTATTTCTCCCAAACTGACAAATATATTGAGTTAATCTGAGAAAAATGATTTAGCACACAACTCTAAAGGTTAGCTGACAAAACAAATGGTTGAATTTTTTCTTTATTTTTCACATTAAGATGTCATTTTTAAAACTAATGCTATACATAATAAAATTCTGAGTTTGCAGGCTTATCTTTTTCATGAAAATCTAAAATCTGAGTCATTTATTTCTACAATTGTAAACATAAACTGCCCTGACATGTCATATGTTAGTGATAAGAAATCACTAACATATTTTTCTTTGAGTAAGGGCTCTTGTATCAATAGCCATCACGAAATGTATCAATTTCTTTGTTTTTCCTGATAAAAAGGAAAGGTGACAAGTAGAGCTAAAAGTACAGAACTGAATAAAACTTAGAATATGGTAAAATATTTACTAGAGAAAATCTACAGTTTGTTTTTATTGTGTGTACATTTCTATAGTTTGCATTTTTGGATAGAGCACAATTTTATTTCAAATTAACAGCAAACACTGAATAATGTAATATAAAATTGATTTCATTCATCAGTTTAACTCAGAAGTATTAGAGATGCCAGATTGATATATAACATCTAATCAAAGGAAAAGCACCCAATTGCCTATTTCAATGGCTCATATAGTAATAAATCCTCAATCCGTGCTAAATTTCTTTGATGTTCCTAAGCAACAGCATTTCTCCAGTGACTTCATTAATGTTTGTTTTTTCTCAAGGGTAGTTTGGGAAGCAAATTATAACTATTATGAATATTGGAATTACAGGAGAAAATCCCAAATATCATATTATTTTGATATTATAAATAGTTCTATGCATAACAACAAAGTAGATGAAGTTTACAATAATATCTGGGACTTGGGAACTTTTTTAGTGTTGTAATTCATAAGCCATCTAACCTTAGATTGGGGACATATTTGTTATTCACTTCATTTCTTGTAACTCATTTCAAGCTAGAAAGACTCTCAGGTTACACTTTCAACATTTCTCAGGTGTAATAGCTTGTGTTGTGTTTATGACTGGTGATAACTCTAAATACTAACACTGCATCTCTCATGATAGTTACACCGGTTCTAGGACTATGAACCAGAGAATGGTAAATGCTTGCTTTCAGAAATACTTCCTATAATTCACTAGTTGATATCCATTTTCAAAATCAAATCTTAAAACATCCTAATATTTGTGCAAGGCTCTTTACTTTCAAGCGATGAAACCTACAAATAGTGGAATACCATTTGGTTAAAATACCAACAACATAGTTGCAGAATTTAGAAACATTACAGTTTCAAGTGAATGTTGTCTTCTTCAAGGGAGTTAGTTTAGGAGTTTGCATACTTATTTCAGTGGCTGTCATTGTTCAAAATATATTGACTTGTTTATCACAATACTTTTGTTTCCTTTCTAAAAATTGTGGTGCAAACACAACATAAAATTTTTCCTCTTAAAATTTTAGGTGCACATACTGTAATGTTCACTATATGCACAATATTGTACAGCAGATGATAACAATCTCATCTCCTATGACTGAAACTTTATATCCATTTAAAAGTGAATTAGTGAGGGTTCCCCAGAGAAACAGACCAATAGAAAATATCTAAATATTGATTATAGAGAATTGGTTCAGGCAGTTTTGGAGGCTAAGTCTAAAGATATATGGTCAGCAAGCTGGAGACTTAGGAGATTTTATGTACGGTTCCAGTCTAACCTCTAATACCTGAGAACCTAAGTTATTAGTGACAACCAAAAAGGAAGGGAATGTCTCATTACACTGAGATTAAATAATTGTCAAGAATTTCTGGAAGACTTGTTTTCAGTAGATATGTTTCTTGTTATTGAGATTTAAAATAAATATGCATGTAATGTACTGTTTCTAGAAATCATAGCTAATTTCTAGACTCATAATGAGAAATTCTTCATAAAATATAAATTATAGATGCATAGGAAGATTATTGAATCAAATTTAAGTCACCTAGAATGTGTTTCTCTAATTTTTGAATTTTATTTTTGTAGTAGTTCACTTCATCTCATACACACCATAAATTATAGTTTGAAATGACTCTTTCAGTGATATTTTCCAACCTTTGGTATATTTAGTTTACATGACCCTGAATGTTCCAAAAAGAGAAATACTAAATTTTACAGTGCCTGTCCATATGGTACAGAGCTCTTTACTGTACTTAAACTTGTCCTTGGAGCTTAGAGCTTAAACTCTCAAGATAATTATGTCTTTGACATATTAATGAGCATGGTTATTCAATATACAGTAGGAAAATTCTACTTTGTAATTCAAATGTAGGGGAAATTAAGAGAAATGAAAAAAAGAAGAATTGCCAAGAATTAGGAAAGAATACCAGTAGTATTCTTTATGATTATGGTAGCTTGTATATAACAATCAATATATGTTCGGTAATTGATTGAAAATAATTTTGTGGTTTTTTTGACGGAAAGAAGTTAGAGATGTGAGCAAAATCTGTCAAAAAAAAGAGAAATAAGTAATCAAAAATACTTAGGACTTCTAACTCTTAATTTTCATAGATGCATAAGAATGTATTTAGATGTGTGATGGTAATTTTCTATTGTAAGAATGTACTTTTGCTTCACTTAAAAATGTTATGTTCACAATAAGGTGATAAATAATGAAAGCACATTCTGTTTTATTTATTAATTCATTTATCTCTTAACACATAAATAGAACTTGATCCTCAAAGTGTGGCTTGCAGGTCAGTGACTTGTACGTCACCTGAGAACTTGACAGAAATTTAGAATTCCAGTCTGTATTTAAGATGTGCTGAATTCCAGTTCAAGTCCTATTTGTTAAGTTCTGTTAAAAAGACACTCAGGTGATTTTCATGCATGCTAAAGTTTGATAAGACTATTTTAGGGCATTAAATCTGACAATGTGACTAGGATGATGAGAAGACACATTGGATAGCTATTGTAATAGTCCAAATATGAGATTCTGAAGACCAAAGGCATGTATAGAGGCAAGGTGAAAGGGACTGATAAGAGATTCACATTCCTCCACAATCTGGGGAGAATTTTGAAATAATTCTCATGTTTGGAGTCCACTCCCAAATAGTCTTTTTCAGTGATCTAAGGTATAGCCTAAGTGTGAGTGCTTTTTGAAAGGATTCCCTGCTGAGTCTAAGTGGGCAGTCTTAGTTGAGAATCAGTGCTGCACTGCCCCAGGGGTTGGAAGCTTCAGACAAGACACAGACATAATATTTGCAAAGCACAGTGTATTCATCAGCTTTCCGTCACTGTGACAGAATATCTGAGATAATCAACTTAAAAACACAGGGACCCGAGATGGATCCCCGGTACCAAAAAAATAAAATTAAAAAAAAAAAAGAAGAAGAAAGGTTATGTGGGCCTCTATTTTCAGAGGTCATAGTCGGTGGGTGCTTGTCACAGTGGAAGCATGTGACAGAGGAGTGTGTGCTGGGGTAAAGCTGCCCACCCATGGCAGCTGGGAGGCAAAGAGAGACAAGAAGTGGCCCTCAAAGCATGGTCCCAGGGATCCAGAACCTCTCACTGGGTGCCACTTTCTGGAGGTCCCACCCCTTCTTGGTAGTGCCACAGGCTGGTGGCCACACCTGTGACAGATGGGCCGTGGATGGGCCTTCGAAACCATACCAGCACCCAAAGTAGGGGAGGTTGTGGCACAATAGTAACACAAAAAGGATTTAATTTCTTTGTTATATAAAGAAAAGATACTATTCATTGGAAAATTCTGTTAGTTTTTTTTAAATAGAACCAAATAGTTCTTATCCATCTGGGTCTCAAATTACTAAATAATGATTATCTTCTTCTTGTGAAATCCTTCTGATTTTCACTTTATGGAATTTTGTTCATTCTTTCAGTCTATCATACCTTAAATTACTTTTCTTAAATGTATTAAGAAACCTACTAAGCTGAATAAGTTATTTCCTTTGAGGGAATGAATGACAGGGCATGAAAGTAACGTATCTAATTATGAAACAAACTTCTGATTAAAAGACAAATATTTCATTAAAGAGTGAACAGGATATAAGAAATATATATTATAGGTGCTTGATGAACATAGTCAAATAATTTCAATAGAAAATATTTTCTTGCTTATGCTTTATTATGAGTTTATTATAAATTATAAATGTTTCTCATTACTAATATTCTTTCTATTTCTCAAACTGAGTACCTACCAGTAAACACTTGGGCAAGGATTACTCAAAGTTTCAATTTGCTGGGCTATAAATTTAAACTTTGCTTGGTATTCTTTTTACAGGGCATAATTATTCACAAAAGGTATTAGTAATATCAAGCAATATTCAAAAGTCAGAGCTTAAACCAACTCAGATTTTCTCACTTGTTCTCAGATAAACTCATTCTACTTTTGTGTTCCAAGTGGAATGAAAGGAACTCATTTCTTCTTTGAGTACATGCTATTGGTCTTACATTTTGCTAGTAGCTTTACATACAAACTGTCTAATTCTTATAACACATCCCAGGCAGTGTTATGCTCAGGTCTGCTTGACTTCCAGTCCATGCACTTTTGACTAAATTTATCATCTTTCCTTGTTAAATGTCTCAGAGCTCAAGATAGATGATATTTAACAATATTTAGGAGCAAATCCTTTGCTCTTGCAAAACGTCTTTCTTACAGTTGTCAAAGTAGTATTAAATCCCTAGGATTACTTTGTACTTTTTTTTTAACATCCCCTAGCCCTTCATTTCCATTACAGTGTAAAGTCAGGACCTTACCTGCAGACTCCTGGCTGCATTTACAGATTCTTCTTCCGTATGTCTACACCTACTTTGGGAACAAATCTGATTCTCTGAATCTGCCCAAGTTCTCTGCTCCTGCTCCCTTGCACATGACCTTGGCTCTGCTGGAATGCTTTCATTTCATCTTAATTCCACGACACATTTTTATCCTTTGGGTTTAGCCTGTGTCCTCCAGAGAAACAGAATCAATGTGATCTACTTCCATCAATGGATAGATAGAGTCATAAACATGTAGGTTTGCTATAAAGAATTGGTAACAGTTGCAGAGGCTGAGAAGTTCTGGGATCCACAGTCAGGCAGGTGCACATGGTGTCATTCCAGCCAGAATCTGAGGGCCTGAGACTCAGATAAGTTTCAGACTGAAGGATGATGTCCCAATGCAAAGTCAGTCAGCCAGAGTGCAGGAAGTCTCTGTACTCTGCCTTTCTGTCCTTTCAGCTCATCTGAAGATTGGAGGAGACCCATCTGCATTGGAAGGGCGATCTGTTTTACTCAGCCTATCAATTCAACTATTATTTCCATCCCAAACTGCCTCACAGACATACACAGAATAATATTTAACCAAATACTTGGACATCTGATGGCCTAGTCAATTTGACACAAAATTAACCCTCACACCTTCACCCAAGATTTAAATTTTATTTATGTTTTAAAATCTTTCCTGAGGATTCCAAGCTAAGTTAACTGTGACAGAGATTGCCATTCATTACATGGATCCATTCCTTTCTCTTTTTTTGGAAAAGATGTGGTTATTTTATTTTTTGGATATTCCTTTTTTTCTCTTTTATGGAAAAAGAAAACAGATTTTTATAGTTATATAGAAGAGAATAAAAATAGTTACTGTAGTGTGTATTGTTATCTTCAAAGTAGTTACTCAGTACAAGATACAAACCCAAATGATTCTTACAAAACAGAAACAGATAGTAGTACAAACTTGTTGTGCAATGAACTAAGATAAACTATTTGTATAAATGAAGCAAATTAGCATATATATTGAAATATTTTAAAACAATAGAATTTGTAACTTGGGGAAGAATTTGAACTTCTCCTTATTTCCTATTTATGTTTCTTCTATTTCATTTTTTATTTATATATATATCGTATTATATATATATATATTGCTGTATTGCTTCCCATATAAGAGAAGCCATGTGACTGATATTTGAGCTTGTGTGTTTGACTCATTTCACTTAACATTATGTTCTCATGTTGCATCCATTTACCTACCAAGCTTCAAGTTTATCTTTCTTCATGGCAGTGTAATACTCTATTATTCTTAAATATCACTTTTTTTATCCATTCATCTGTTGATAGACATATACACTCTTTACAAGATCTACCTATCACAAATTGTGCTGCTATAAACATGGGCATGCATGTATGCCTATAATATGATGATTTAAACTTTTTGGAAGATCTCTAGAAGGGGGATAGCTGGGTAAAAATGCAATTGTTACTTTGGTTTTTTTGAGGAATTTCTACCTTGATTTTCATAGTGGTTGTACTAGTTTACATTTCCATCAATAGTGTAGAAGAGTTCCTTTTCCTAACATCCTTGCCAGCATTTATTATTATTAGAGTTTTTGATGGTAGCTATTCTTTCTGGATAACAATGTCTTCAGTGTACTTTTAATTTCTTTGATGGCCAGAAATGGATGAAATTTTTTCAGACATTTATTGGTCATTTGTACTT